>NC_088330.1:35025500-35331000 GCF_036884655.1 Musa acuminata AAA Group
ATACAAAGTATGTGTCCAGCCGTCACCTCCTCCTCCTCCTCCTCCTCTGCAAGCAACTCTACAACAGGTAATGGAGCAACAGAAGGTGGGTTGGGTCAGCGGAAGAACTACTCCTGAGACTACGCAAGCCACAAAGAAGGAAATCAAATCTATTTGGTTCTTTTGTACGTATATATAAAGACATAAACGTTGTGATGGATTTGGTCGCAATAAGCTGTGAGATTTTCTTTCTTATTTGGTTATTAAGGTGGGAGCGGTGGAGGTCAGATCACGGGGAGGTGAGGCGATCCTGGGTCAACGCGCGAGGATTAAACTACAGTGATGGAGGGAGATCGGTGTCGTCACCGCAGTGCGGGCATCTGAACCGGCGTGCGAATCCAGGCCAGCGCGAGCAGTTCCGACACGCGTCCATCGGAGCGCTTGTTCTGTGGGACCCATGGATCAGGTCAACGAGATGACGAGCCAAGGTCGGGTCGGGTCTTCTTTTGGGGATGGGAATTTGGAACGCCTCCTTTTCACTATTATTCGCATAGTAAGCCAACTATGACTCATCCAACCTTCTTCTTGTTTTCATATTGGAATGAGAAGTTTGACTTTTCAGAGTCCAGATGAATCAATCTTATTTGATCTGCTGTCACAACCAAATCTTGCTCAAAGTGTTGTTGACCGTCGTAGTTGCTGAACTAGTCAACGAGCTCACGTCCTGCGGCCTCTTCCATCCCTGAGAAACCGCACCAGATTGGGCATCACCTTCGTCCTCTTCTTGATCACAATCAACGGGGAACGAACCTGTCGAGGAGTCCCCGGCGACGATGGAATCCGTCTTATCTTGATGCTTCTTGACCTTGGCATTACGGCTTTCCTTGGTTTCTCTTCCGAAAGCTGTTCATCTTCTTCCTCGATCTGTTTCATCAGTCGGTTTAGATCCTCTTCTAAGGATCTCCTGGCAAACACCGACCGTTGCGTCTCGTGAAGTTCCCGCACTTCCACCGCTTTGAGCTCCCGCAACTCCTTCTCGATGAGCTCCGCCTTCACCCGCGCGTTCCTCTCTCTGTCCGTCAAAGCTTCCATCCATGCCTGAGCCGCTGCCACCTTCTTACTCGAGACCACTTGGGCTGCTGCTGCGTTGCTCACCAGGTAGTCGTGCTCGGTCTCGGAGATGGGTATGCTGGCGCTGCATTGAGTTAAGGAAGCTCTAACCCTCGTGGTGGTTTGCTTGGTGACACTCTTCAGCTTCTTGAACGCCGTCGCTTCTGATGCTTTAGCCGCGCGTAGCTCCTGCACCACCGCCTGCAGTTTCTCCTCCGCTGAGCTGATCTCCGAGTCGGTGTTGGCGATTTGGCTTCGGACACCGATAGCCTCTTGGCCAATCAGTTGTGTCTCCTTCTGTGCTGCTTCTGTCTCTGCTTGGAGTTGGTTCAGTGTGGTGGAGAGTTTGGAACCCATGGTTGTAGCCCTCTCCTCAGCCACTGTCGTGGCTTCCAACTTGGTCTTGGCTTTCAGAAGGTTGGAGTCGAGCCGAAGAACACTGGATTCTGCTTTCTTCTCTAGTTTCTCCAGCTGACGAGTCTCTTGGGCAATCCGATCCAACTCCTTTCTGATGAGATCCATCGAGTTCATGAACTTAAACCCCTCTTCCTTGACCAAATCCAATTCTTCTTTTGCTGCCAAAAGTTCGGCTTTGGCAGCATCCAAGGAGGAACTGCGCCATGAACTTTCTTGTTCTTCCTTCTTCTTCTTCTTCTTCTTATTCTTGTCCTTTGCTCGAACCGACTCCAGTTCTGCCTGCAACAGGCTGATGGATGATTGGGTGATGTTAAGCTTCATCTGGAGTTCCTCATGGTGGATGGTTTCTTGGTTAAGATCGTCGAATGTCTTCCTGGCAGCGTCGACTCTGTTGGAGAACTCTGCGGCCTCGGCGACTCTTCGAGCTTCTATTTCTCGGTGCTCCCTTTCGGCCTCGATCCGAGCAAGCTCGACCAACGCATGCTCTTCGTCCGATTCGTCTATCTGCTTTCTGAGCTCCTCCACCGAGTGAAGAACGCACACGGCTCGCAGAGCCGACGCTGTAGCTTCCTTCTCGGCATCGGCCTTTGCCTCCGATGCAGAGGCGACGTCAAGCTTCAGCCGGCTGAGTTCAAGCTTCACCTTTTCTAGTTCCTGTACCATCGACTCATGATCCTTTGCTTGCTTCATGGATTGACGCTCTAATTTGTTAGCCATTGGTTTGGCATTTGAACACACGAAAGAAAGAAATCAAGAGAGGAAATCGTATTAGTCTCTCTGTGGTGTGCTTGGAAAGGATGAGCAGCGAGGAATGCTTTGTGAGGGGATAAAAGCATTTGGCTACGAGAAATACGAAGGTTTTGGTTGGTGGAGGATACCCGGGAAGGATATCTGCTTGCTTGCTTGCTGAGGAGGACGAGCATCGCCACACGATTGATCGTAATATGCTTCCAAGACCTACTCGGTGACAATGACCTTCTTGGGTGGTGCCTTGGAGACGCTGGACACCCATCATATCGCCGCGTAGTGTCACAAAAATTCTAAACATGTATCGGAAGAATACTATATTATTTGTGCGGTTGCTGCTCGACATGTTGCTCTCAACGACACCAACAAAAATAAGGGTGAATTCTTCAATAAAAAATCTCAAAATTTTACTTTTCCCTCATGAAGCGCTTTTTATTTTTATTTTCATAATACATCCCTTATTTTTTTACAAAATAAAATTACTCCTAACTTTTACCGTCATGACCACCTTCGTGCCTCGTCACCACCTACCATTGAGAATAGAGGGTGAGATTATAGATGTCACAAATGATAACCTACCATCGAGGATAGAGGGTGAGATTATAGATGTCACAAATGATGATTGCGAGGAGACAAGAGTCATGTCTCGTCTTCTCTCACACTACCAACAATCATCATCACATAAGGCTTCACAATGGCGGAACTAAACCCCTATGCGAAGAGGCCTTGCAATCATGGTAGGACGAAGACACCGAACAATAAAGATAGTCACGACAAGACAACAATGGCCATAACACAACGAGGACAATGGCTAACAAGATAAAGATTAAAGATAATATCATCTTTTATAAAATAAAAAACACAACAAGAATACAACAAAAAAAGAACTCTCAAAAGAAAAAAAAAAAAAAAAAAAAAAAACTTAGAACTTCTTAAGAATATTATCCAAAAAATAAATATATCTTTGAGAGACAACCAAGAATGCTAAAGGCCATAGTTTGTGTTAAAAATGATGATTGCCCGTGTTACAGCATGATCAACCCAACACCATAATAATCCTACCGAACATAGTTTATAACTAATGTACAGAATTTAACATTATAGATAGAACATGGAACATACTTTCCACCAAATTATGTAGGTTCATAGGATTGTGTCAATACGGATGATGCCGTTTGCTTTGGGCTTTGTGTGACCTCATGACAAGGGAATTTGAAATCCATGATCGTTTTGCCTCCAATGATTCATCAGATAACCAACAACATAGGCGGCCATCTTCGCCTCCGGTCCAGCCAAAGATGCCCTTTTTTGCAATTGTGCGATGACTGTTTGAAGCAGGCAAGACACTTCTCACAACCCCTGCATGGCCACCTTCGAGAATAGCTTCAGCGAAATCGATGGTTCCTGCATGATCAGGGCTAATTGGGAAGTAGCCGAGCGTGCCAGACGTCGTGCCACCAATCACCCATAGTCGGTCATCAATATCAGAGTAATGGCAATCAACAAAGTAATCGATCTGCAAAAGAAAAAAAAATGTGCATGACACAAATAGAAATTCATAGTAGTACGCAGATGAACAATTAAAGTCGGACTTCTAAAGATCATACTAGGTAAAGATAGATTACTTTGTCGATGAGCAATTTACCTTTAAAAAAAGTAATCAAACTTATTCTTTTCCCAAAATAAAAATTTTATCAAATCTTATTTACTATAGATCACAAGAAATTAGTACAAGCATATAAACCTACATGATCCAAATTCCATTTCTCCGAAGCCAATGACCGAGCATCTTCAAAATTGACTTCTCTTCTTGTGTCTTTCAAATCCCAGATGCTGCAAAGCATCCAACAGAACAATACATTCTTTCAGATACCATAATAAGCAATATATCATATTACAGTAAGACCAAAGAAGCAAGACTCAGGTCGAGTGAAAAAAAGGGCTGCAGTGATATTTAAAGTATCACTGCAGCCGTTTTATAGCATCAATTCTATGCATTTTTGCATCAATACAGTGTCACTGAAAACATATAGACATATATACAGTGAAGGTACATTGTGTAATCATGTGATATTTAGCTATAATAAGTGATTTAAAAAGCGCTAGGCGCCAAGATCCCAAAACACCCAAGGCACTCTAAAATATTAAAATATAAAAAAATTATATAATATAATAAAAATATAATTATTTAAATAAAAATATAATATTTAAGAATATACTGTTAACAGTATATTACATATTGTTAACAGTAATTAGAGGGGAGAAAAAATGTTAACAGTAATAGAGGATTAGTTTAAGATTGTTGCGGTAACGTTGCGAACGACAACAATGGTAGCGACGAAAGCTGTGAATGGCAACAGTAGTAGTGACGGAAGCTGCAGACAGCAGTAGTGACAGCGGCAAAAGCTGCGGGCAGCGGCAACGGCAGAAGCTGTGAACAGTAGCAGCAGAAGCTCCAGAGGACGTCCGTCAGTGACGAAGGAACCTACGGTCCACTCCCTCAATAGTGGAAGAAACTGCACAAGGAGAAACAACGGAAGGAAGCTAGGGGAGCAGTCGGACTCGTCCGTCGGCGATAGATGAAGGCTCGGTCCGCCGCATCTGTGGCGGAGGGAGCGGCAGAAAGCGTCGACAACGGAGGCAGAAGTAACGCTAGGGTTCCTTAGGGTCACATGGGCGTGAAGGGTGGCTTTTGAGATAAGAAACTACGTTATTTAACCGAACCAAATTTAAAAGTCTGGTTCGGTTCGCTTAATTGAACCGGGTGCTTGACCGTGACAAAGCGCCCGACGCCTGGTCTTGGGCGAGCGCCCAGGCGGCATCTCTTTGAAGCGTGTCACCTGGCCCTTCAACAAGACGCTTGAGCCTCGCCTCACCTTGCTCGAGTGTACCTAGGCAAGCGCCTGTTTAAATCACTGGCTACAACTACTAGAATAAGGGCAATTGACTTATTAGAATATAAACCAAAGTTCCCAGACAGATACATAGAGTGCTACTTTTTGAATGACACCTACCATGGTCAAACAGCCTGTGTGAATGCTTGAGCATTCCAAAATAGTTATACAATAGGGAACAAAAAAAACCATCCAACAAAAAAGACAAACAAGATGACGCCACAAATAGATAGGAAATAGTAAATCATAGTTCTATCAGGTGAAGCAGACATCGATTTTCAGGAATAGAAAAATAGTTCCAAAAGTATATGAAGCCCAGATTTGGCAGCATAAGAATAAAAAACTGACAAACTCAAAGCTGACTCTATCAAACAATGAGAAAGAAACTTCGTATATCAATTCTGTAACTTTAAGAAATGAATAAAATCATCAAAGAATGCAATTATTGGTGACCTATGAAGAATGGACAGACATGATACTGTATGAATATACCAATAATTAAAATTTTAAAGTAAGACAATATGGTTGGTACATGACGATTAATAGATTAATGTAAATTTTATATACCACTATCATCTATATACAAAGAGATATTTTGTGCAATTTATACAATTTATGATCATCATATATGCAACTTATGAGAAGCATGACAACCGTTCACACAATTAGAGAGATTATTCACATTGCTAGTGAGTAAAAAATCCAAGGCTACACACATTTTAGTTGTAGCTAGTATTTAATGTCCAATGGCCTTTATACAATTTAGTTGTAGCTAGTATAGATGAGAAGAATGTTTTGGATTACCTAGCATGTTCTAACATGGAGATTGCAAGCTTTGTGATTCTGCTTCATAGTTAATAACAAATATACAGCAACAGATATATTACCTCAACGTCTCAATATGTGTCAAACACCAAAACTTTTGATTCATCCTTCCAAAGAAACCTATTTTTGCAATAGAAGTTTCCACGTTCATCACCTGAAACAGCAGTAAAAATCTAGGACTAAGTATCTCCCATGCTTTAACTGCAAAGCATTTGTCTGCAGTTGTGTCAAACTACCTTACCATAATTAATATTTATAGAATACTTGTTGTGTGGTTATTAGTATTAGAAAAAGGAGTATATATTCAAGAAGGAAAACATATACAATATATATAAAAAGTTGTATATTAGTATGTTGTCCAATAATGCTTTATGGATATGAGTGTTGGACAGTGAACAAAAAATATATACAAAAAGTTTATGTTGCCAAGATAAGAATATTGAGATGGATGTGTGGAGTTATTAGGAAAGACAAGAAAAAAAAATATTTTTATTCGTGAACAACTAGGTATTGTTTCGATAGAAGATAAAATGAGTGATAATCGTTTAAGATGGTATGAGCATATACTAAGGAGACCTCTCGATACGATAGTTAGAAGAGGTGAAATAATAAATATTAGTGACACAAAGAGAGGCAAAGGAAGACCTAAAAAGAATTTAATAGAAACTATATACACAATTTTAAGTACTATAAACTTAACTAAACATATGACGTTTCACATATCTCAATAGCGACAAAAGACCAATATACCTAACCTCAAATAGTTGAGACTTATGGTTTTATTATTATTGTTGTTGTATAATCAAGCAAGAAAACAATGTATATCAATAGCTGAATCAAGATCCAATATAGAACAAAAAAGAAGTATTATTTCACTATAAATGAACCAAATGAACCAACCAAGGAAAGGTATTAAGGTTCCAAACTAAACACCAATGACAATTGTCTTAAAATGTCATTATTTAACAAGTATGCAATAAAAAAAAAATTGTAAACAAAGAAGTTACTCTTATAACTTTCACATATCCTTGACATATTTAGCAACCCACAAGTTATTGAAGCCAAACTATACTAAAAATCCACAAGGGCTACATTACAAATACCTCGATAATGAGAAGAGAAATCACTAAATCAAAAGCATTGGACCTTCCATTGATGGAAAGAAAGGTAGCAAAACAAATGCATCACATCCTCCGGTAACTTCTCCAAATGAGACGAGTTATTTCATCAGGATTCATCTTCTCCTAATAAAGAAATATTTTCTTTGCAAGTGCCCCTGTGGAACTCAGTAAGTTGCAGTTCATTTTACCTGGACCTAAAGATGAGAACTCCATTTTCTCCAGAGACTAGCAAATTTAACATCTTCCCAGTTTACCTAGTATCCATTCCATATTTATCTCCTTTAAGAATTTCACTTGTCAGGTTAACATAAACATCTAAAGGAAGCCACCTATAAGATGCTATCAACACTAATTGAAGGGTATTAATAAACTGTCCATCGTGAACTTTAAGGACTGTAGTACCCTCTGATTTGAGAGCTCATAGTAAATAAAGTAGTCAAAGATCCATTTATGCATTTATTATTATGAAGAGAGCTAGAAACAACAAAAACACATATTCTGATGATATGAACCAAGAAAACCAAAATGACTTCACCAGTTGTACATAGAAAATTGCTAGTATTGAAATGTAAAAGAAAATGAAGATATAATAAATAGGAAAAGGAACAAGAACCACTAAAACTTGTTTTTGTAGCCTAAGCTTTCAATAAAAAAACAATTGCAAATTTTTAGGAAAAATGTCTATCAATTAACTTCCAAGTCATTTTGTAGGAACAATGAATGCTACTATTGTATTAGCTAATACTAATCACACTTATCCATTAAAACAACCCCATTGCACCTCCACACCTAAAAAAATTAAAAAGAATGCATAATTAAAGAAGAACTAGAAGGCAAACAGTTAGCACACCTCATTATAGATAAGGTTAGTAAGTGCTTATACTGCTAGAATTTGAATATACAGCAATGTTAGCAGTCACCTTCTTATATCTTTGCAATACAGGTCCAAGTATGACCCACAAATTCAGCTACCTCCAGTCCATGAAACTAAGTGAATACTACTTATGAATTGAACAGGAGAAAAAGAAAAGTGGAAACATGGACAGTTAACATTGAAAAAAACAAAAGTTTTCTAACGATCAATATTAGCAAAGCCCTTAAGTCTCTCGAGAACAAGAATCTCATAACGGTGTTGTTGGCAAAGAAATTTTTCCACAGAGTATAGAGATTGAACCATCACTGGTTGCATCAGGTGGTTCATGGTTATCCATTCAGTCTAAGATTGCATTACAGGTAAAAATCAAGTGAAGCTTCCATTCAAAATCACTTATTTGGAGAATTCAAATACTTATTGTAAATCAAAAAGGAAAAAAAATCTTTAATACTGTACAACATAAAGGTCTGGCACATAGTAATGCATTTGTAAATTTATATGGACAATTGACTTTTTTGCATCTATAGGTAATGCTGAACTGACACCACAACTTACAGATTCCAAATGATCATCATCGTCAATATGTCCACTGGTGTCGAAGAGACACAACAAACCATCAACTGAAGCGGAAATGAGCTTGTTTTGCTGATTCGGAACAAATCGTACCTAAATTCACAAAAAAAAAAAGAGTGAATTAGGACACCAAATTGAATTATGAACTCTGTTGGAGAAAGCAAGAGAAAGAATATCAAAGAGTGCACACCCAATAAGCATGAAGAAGTGGCCACTCTGCCAGCGTGACTAATCATAACCAAGCAAGGTGCACAATACTTGTTGGTGTTCCAGTCTTAACAAACCAGTGGTAGTATGCATAGCCATGGGCTGATGCAAGACTCTGCTGATCAAGTGCTTAAGCACATGGTCAGAATGGTACAACAAGCTACTGCTACTAAACAACATCAAAATCATGGTTCTATAACATACTAAATCATAGTAAGGAAGTCCAAGATAAGTTGTTCAATATTTGCATATGAGGCAAAGATAGGCATCAGCATTCATCAAGATAATAATTTGTTCAAAATAATATATCTTATAAAAGCTAAAAAAAGGTTGTGCTGGTAGGAAAAGATATCTTGAGTCTCTCTGCAGTCAGGTGCACCAAAACATAAATTTAACTCAAGTGAGAAGTTGAAAAAAAAGAGCTATTACTTAATTTACGGGATTGTGACAGGAAGTGTTTTATGGTTTGTTGTACTCCATATTGAAAATGGTAATTATTCCAAATTTCTTATTTTAGTGTCAAATGAAAAAGTAACATTCTCGGAGTTTTACAGGATTGTGACATGATGTGCTTTACGGTTTGTTGTGCTCCATATTGAAAAATGGCAATTATTCCAAATTTCTCATTTTAATGTCATATGAAAAAGAAACATTCTTGGAGTTATCTTTAACTTTGATTCCTGTCCTTGCCATTTCAACCACTCCTAATGGACTAAATCTTGATGCATCCTGAAAGATACACCACATTAATTTCAACAAGTGATTTATGTTTCATCTGGCATGGGATCACTCTGACTGATACCTGATGTCAGAGTGGTATGACATGGTAGCATACCAACAACAAGGCAGTTTCCAATTTATGAAGAAGAAGCCAATATGTATACACATATATATAACCTCATTCATCACTGCCAAGCCCTCCTCCAGATAGCTGTTGAATGAAATCTGACTAACCTAGTGGAAGGTTTCTCTTCCAAGGCAATGTTACATCTCAAGAAAAAAGCCTCAAGTGAACAGTATGTCATGTTATAAGTGAACTAAACAGAGCGGTCAGTATCTAATTGTTCACTGGACCTGCTAGTGAAACTGCCAACTTATACATTGCACCTAAGACCTACCAAATAGACTTTTAATGGCCAAAATGTGAAGTATGCTTCGTTAAGAAATGAGATGACACAGCTGACCCTGTCAGACAAGGAATTTTAATGGGTTAAGCTTTTGTTGAGGACCACAAAGCCACACATATTGGAAGTATGCACAAAGCTGCTGATGCTTAGCCCAAATAAAGCATAGGCACCAACAAGGTAACTCAAGATTACCTGAACCTAAGAAATGATAAGTTAAAACAAGAATACCTTTAACATTTCAACTTCAAAAATGTTCTTGCATTTTTTTATAATTGAACATGCTACCAAGATATGAACAAATTTTCGAACATTACAACTGCCAATTCATTCTCTTTTATTCAATAAAGATATGAAAGCATACTTGTGTCACATCTTCCATATGGGATTCCTCCAAGCAAGCAACCTGCTTTCCATTTCTCCAATCCCAAAAGTATATCTGTAAGGAAAAAAAAGGAAAGAAGTTACAAGTTTGACAAAACCATCTAACAAACCATTGATAGCAAAATCAGATAGATTAAAGTGATAAAACTAGAAAAAGAATTATTCAGTTTTATTAATCAATTACACCAAGAGCATGAATTCTGTACAACAGAAACCAATTACCATAAATATCATCACTGAAGCTTCTCTCAACTGCTTCATCTAATTAATTTTTATGCCATTGTTGATGGGAATGTTAACCGATGTAGGCCATTTCTTATATCAACACATTAACAGTTCAAAAACAGATGCCAGTATGCATGAAACAATGAGACAACAGAGACTTTAATTAACAAATAATCAGTTGGATCCAAACTTCTTCCACATTTTAGCAAGTTAGATCTATAACTCAACTTGTTTTGGACACATTTGCAGAATAGTAGTATGCCAACTATGATTTTCTAGTGGTGAGTCAATTTTTTTAATGAACATTTAGTAGAAATATGATGACATCAGCCATGACTGACAACAATCTGTCAAATTTTATTTTGTAATTATGCTTGATAGCTCTAGCTCGAAACTTACCACATTGAAGTTACTTCTTGTCGCTAGTGTATCTCCATGGGCATGGGAAAACCAGAAAGACGGACATCATATGGCACGTGACTTAAAATTATACATAGCCAATCATACAAGTGTATCATAGAACTACATATAATAACTTGGCTCATATTAGATGTAAATTTTGCATATAATAAACATCTCAACTAAGAGCATACGCTGAAAATTAGTACCTGAGCATTGCATCCACCAACAAGTAGGTTACCACTTGATCCACCATAGCAAAAGCTATATATTTCTTGAGAGGAATTAGCTCTTAACAGAGAAACCTAGGTCACAAGCACCCAATTAAAGAAACAGACAATCTAAAAGAAACAGAGAAACAGATTATCTAAATTTGTTTGCAGTGTCATTCAAGATACACTGACAACTCAATCAGAAAATTCTGAAATGTAACGAAATTAGTATGTACTGTTGGAATTTTTAAATAGAAAAACAAATGTGCACAAAGATACAAGCATGGTGTGATAACAGAAACATTCGCGAGGAAATGATGGCCAAAGTGGACAATCATAGAAATTACCTATAAACAAGTCCACTATCAGTTGATTTCATGATCTTTGTACAAAGTAATTTGGGTAATAATAGTTTAAGACATGAAAAGCAAAATATATACTTGTTAATTAATAGAGAAAAGACTTTTAGAAAGTTACACTTGCCATATTGTGATATAAACAAATATCAATGTGGTATAATGTTGACCAACATAGAGAATGTTTGCAACTATATACGAAATAAATTCTAATTTTAAGAGAGTTGAAGCAATCATACCTGATTGAATGTCCTGATATCCCATGTTCTAATAGTGCCATCAGATGAACAAGAACAAATTGCCTGTGGTGACAATGGTTCTGGAAAAGAAATTTCATGGATTGTACCACTGTGGCCTCTACACTCACCAAAATACTGTCCAGTTATTGGAGAGTAAAGTTTGATTGTATTTGTAGACAAGGACACAGCCAAATTTGAGATCTCCTGGCTTGCATTTGTCACAAACAAATTCAAAGAAGAAAAAATATAAGCAAAAATAGCCATTGGAGAAACACAAGATGAATGTCAACCAACCCTACAAAACCCAATTTCCAAGCGAGAATTTGCAAAACGATACATGTTAAAAGATATCATTAATTCTGGTTCGCCAATAAACAATGCAGAGTACACAAATTTTATTTAACAATTCATAGATGTAATCCAACACAGAGGTAGTAACGGTCTTGCAACAGAGCAACAGTAAACAAACTCTCTAGTTCTTACAAGTCATCAAATAAAGTAATAAATCCATATATATACTTACATATGTATATATGTGTCTATGGAGTAAAACAGCAGAATCTGTGTCATATGTCCATATATACATCGGTAAATTTGGTACACTCAAATTGCGTAAAGGTGGAACAAGAACATATCAATTTTGGAGAAAGCAAATCGTTCCTAGCATCTTCCATTGCTTCCATCTTTACCTAAACTACCGAATTCTGGATAGTAATGGACTTCTGGTCGGTCTACCACGTACAAGAAAACAAAAGGTTGCAAATTCTTTTAGGCAATCATGTGGATTTCTTCCTTTTCATCGATTCAACCTAAGGCAACATAACCCGACACACTGGCTCAATTTGCGCCTGCAAATTGCGTCCCAAATCCTAACCAAGCCTCGGAGCTGGAGATCATAACGAAGAGGGACCGCCCCACGACCGCATACCAGAGAGAAACATAACGATTATTTGTCCTCCGAACACAAAAAGAAAAAAGAAACGAAAATAATTCAATATCGACACGCCATGCGAGAGGAGGGCCGACCAACAAAACCCTGGGCGAGAGAAACGATCGAGAACGGCAAGATACGAAGAAGGAGGGTGCGGGTGGTACTTGGCAGCGATCTGGAAGACGTAGTCGTCGCCGAAGTTCGTCTGGATAGAGTTCTTGAGAGCGAAACGCTTCGAGGAGGGCGATGGAGCAGCGGCCTCCGCCTCATCTTCCATCGCTGCTCGGCCACTTGCTAGCTGCAGGCGTCGCTTTCCGTAGGGTTTGCTCAATGTCCTCCGCCTCAAAGCGGGCGCGGAACAAGAAGAGTCGGGTGGGATGGGGCCGACTCTTCTTGCGGGCCCGCCTATATATATATATATATATATATACGGAATAAATTGATGCATCCTATTAGCTTAATTCATTTAAAAAATAAATAAATATATGTATATAGGAGGAATTTAATTTATCCTATCAGCTTGATTTATTTTTAAAAATTATGAAATTATGATCGTGCATACATATAAAATATTGAATTCTTCAGGGATGTATAAATTATATTTTCTTATATGGGTGACAAATATTTAGATTAGAAATTTGAATTTTGCTAATCATGAATTTAATTTAAGTATCAAATTTGTTGAGTACTTGGACTTAATGTTAAATCCATTAATCATGATGAATTTAATTTCGTGGTCAGGTAATTTGTTTTAACTCATATTTTTAAATGGTTAATGCTTGGATGTTGAATTTTGAGTGGTAGACTTAAACTTACAAAGTTTAATTGCGATGGATCACACCAGAACCTATTTTGCTTTCAACAAGCCATGATGGTGAACATGCAGATTGTTTTTGGATGCTGATAATTAAATTGAAAGATGGAAAGAAAACTGATGTGTTTTCTTCTGCAAAAGACTAAAAATTAAATTACTTCAAGAATCTCTCACAAAATATGAACAGTATATACCGATTTATACACCCCCTAAAAATTAAATTACTTTATGAATCTCTCACAAATACAAACAGCATATACAGATCCATACATCCCCTAAAAATTAAATTACTTTATGAATCTCTCACAAATACAAACAGTATATACAGATCCATACATCCCCTAAAATTTAAATTACTTTATGAATCTCTCACAAATACAAACAGTATATACAGATCTACTAGGAGATTGATATCATACGAACCGATAATTAATCAATATCTCGGACCAATAAAATGAATTATGCTTAATAGCAAAAATTATGGAGAGTAGTCTTTGCCTCCTGAGATACTGAAGACTTTCAAACCCCTAACAAATTAAAATAGTTCTATTATCCTCACGGTATAAATGAGAAAATTTAAAACCAGTATTCTGAAGAAGTTTTCTCCTCCTTATTTATAATATGAACTGGCAACTTGATGCATTACTGACTAGATTACAGCCACCTTATTGTTCCTTGTGTCGATGCCAGGTTTTGCAGATGGAGGCATCAAATTCAGCTTTCTGGTGGATGCCACTTGGCATCACATGGATGATACATCATGCAAAATAATTGTGTATACATAGCATTACTACTTATAATGTTTGAACAACAAACTGAAATTGCTCCTACAGTCTCCTCCTTTCCTGTACATGGCTAGTAAACTACCACACACCTCACAGAACCTAGCAGCCTCCTTCATAAACTGTGTAGATAAGTTTCTTGTGCTATTGTTTCCCTAACAAGCAGATAAGGACTATTTACATGAGGCTTTTCCTTGTAAAGCAATATACATCTCATAAACCAAACAAGCTTTCACCAAACTGTCACTTTGGCATCAGACCTCAGAAACAGTAGGGGAGTCTGGGGAAGGTAGGGCTTGCCACAACCAAGAGACTGAGGGAGCACAGGTTCAGTCATCTTCGACCTTGTAAGACTCCACCGTGATCTCAGATAGCCACAACCCCGGGAAGAGAGACTATGCAAAGCATGCAAACAAAAACCCAATCATCTATTAGTAAACAAAGACGAGGCAATTTGTTCTCTTATGTTCATTCATATAGATCTTGTTTCGTTCATCAAAATATATATCTATTCTAATTTATACAGGATACAGATATGCACATTCCGATTAGAAACAAGCCCATTTAGCATCCCATTTTTTTAATAGGATCAGTTAATTCGTATCAAAAGTTGGTTTACTGATTACTTTTAAACTCTGTAAATACCCTGACATCGCTAATGTCTTCTATGCTGCATATACCAAAATTCCAATAGAAAGACAACATGTTATTATCCAACATTGAGATAAAAACATATTATTATCAAATTCCTGATATTAAAAAAATCAAGATCCTAGAAAATGATGCCAACTCTCTCTCTCTCTCTCTCTCTCTCAACATATTTTCCTTTTTGACCCTATATGGACTTCCTAATCTTTTAGTATGTCTGAGATGTCTAATAAAATGTATTCCCTAAACACTGTACTGACTTCTTAATCTTTTCTTTTCATGTCTTCAAGTTTGAGTTGGGGTGAGGAGAAAAGCCATGAGGTCTTGTACCTAAAGAAACAGTTCTTTTGGCCTTTGGATGCTGTGACATATACAAATGGAGCCCATCTAATGATTCTTGATGGAGCAAATCAAAAGATTATTCAACTCTAACTTCTCAAAGCAAATAACAACATTAGTATTAGTGTTTTTTATTTGACAACTGAACATAGAGTCTTTTAATGTTTTAATTTTATCTTGACAAAAGTTATCTGCTGTAAGAAAAAAATAGTCAAACTTCAGCATAAAGAGCATTCTTTGAGGAGATTAATGAAATATGAAACTGTAGACATATTCAATCATGAAATATATGGAACTGTAGGAATGCACGAACTATATGAGCTTTGATCCACATACCAGTAGAAACCTATATGCATGAATACTCTGTAAGGGTATTATAAAATATTTTTTGGGTTAATATTTTGTATATTTGAACTCAGCTTCCTCCATTGATTTATAACTTCCATTATTATAGCACACACTGGAAGTTTTTCATTATTTTTATTCTGCAACTGAAAAAATTAGTTTGTTAATCAATAGTTGTGCTTCTTTCTGTTTTTATTGGCCATTCAATTGTCAATATGCTTCATGATTACCACTGGTGGATCTGTATAGATTAGTATGCACGATATATCTATATTTTAATTGGTTACATTACCATATATCTCTTATATGGAGGTAGCAATTTGTTTCATTATTTTAGCTAAGGATTTATCTCGACTTTTATACTAAAAATTTGTTGCTTCATATGAAAAAATGTGCCTTCCCATAGTGATTTAGATCAGCATGGATTTATTTACCTTCAAACCTTCACAGTCTGATGATTTTGAATGGACAAATTGATTCATTTATGGAATCCATTGGAAACAATATTCTCTTCATTACTCTTTCACATCTCTCCTTTAATTCTTTCAGAAATTACTTTCTTCACTAGAGCAAAGATAGGAAAATACAAAATGACTCACCCTATCAATTTGATAATATAGTTGGTGCATCCTTTAAGATCCTTTTGATGCTCTACCACAACTTTGCAACTACCTTCTGCATTTCCATGGACATCTGCTGCGCACTCCTATCATATCCCCCATGCTCCTACTATGAACTCTATTGATGCATCTTTCTACGTGGCCAAGTATTAATCAATTTATAAAAAATCCTTCCGTTGCATTACCTCCGTGCTATTATCAACCTTAGTACAAGTATGAGAAGGCTCCTTAACAATGATTTTCGACCGAAGTACCTATCTGAAGTGGCCTATCAATAAAGCGGTGCAAGCGAATGCCAGCACTCCAAAAATTAAGTATGTTGAAGCGAGCATAGGTAATTCATACACCATCAGGAGATTATAATTCTGGACTCACAAGCATTCTCATCGTACTCTGAGGTCCCCAACAGTTCTGATCAGGAAGAGCCTAAGAGACCGACCAAAGTTTTGAAACTAAGGAAGCCTATTCATATGGGCAAATTACAGATTAATACGGATCGCAATACTTCTTGAAAACCAATGGATCCTATTACTAACTTGGTCCAAAAATTGATCCAAGCCTCAAACCTGACCTTTTTATGTAGTTTCAACTATCCATAAATCAAAACTCTCTAATCTCTCTCCAAACCCCGAATTTTATATTATCTCCATACATTACCACTTCTCCCACAATTTTTATTGTCCCTCCTCTCTTCCCTCACTATTCTCCCTCCTGTCCTTTCAAATATATATATGAAGAGGTTGTGGGTAGATTAGAAATGACTGATTTGGTGATGTATGTTCAGCATACTTTCTCATGCTCAACCATTTAGCATCCTTAGATTCTTCCTATTAAGTCAAAATAACATTGGCAATAACCACTTTTATTATATAGTATTTTATAATCATAAGAATATAATATGTTATGCATATTGGATTGCTCATCCCCCCTCAAAGAACCAAATCTAATAGAATGTCCAAAAGACTTTGACATAAAGTCCATTAGAAACGACTTAAAATGTGATTCTATGCGAGACGCACATCCTCCTGCTCGACCCATTGAGTTGTATTGATTTAAGACATGCAGGATTGATGCCAAGATACAAAAGAAAAGACTAATTTGAAGGTGGCAAAATGGTAACTATACAAACGCTACCGGAGTTGTAGTGGAAATGCAGTTCCCAGATAACATTGAACAGCAAGATAATATAATTTAGGGTGATTAGAAAACAAAGGATGCTTACGTCGAGCAGGCGCTGTACGACCTTAGGCCGCTTCTTTGGCCGCCGGCGAGGCCGCGATCCCGTCACCGCGTAGATGTCCTCCTCGATCTCCTCCGCCGTCAGCGACACCGTCAACCCGATGTTCCTCTTCTTCTCCTGCTCGTCCGCAGCCGCCGCTTCCGCCACGGTAGGAGCCCCCGCTCTCGCGCATCCCCCGTGGCCGTTCCCATTCGGCGTCCGCCTCGCCCGTAGGTTCCACGGCCTTGCGACCTCCTGAGCGGCCCCCATCACAGAATCCGGCGCCGCAGTGTTCATCCGGTCGACCGCCTCCCGGAGGTGGCCCATAAGCTTCGCCCTCAACTCCTCCAAACCCCCGTCCTCGCCGCCGCCCTCAGCCGGAGGGGCCTCCCGGCAACCGAGATGCCCCGCGGCGGTGGTCCGGTCGCCACCGTTTCGGTCGACGGCAGCGCGGCGGGTCGCCTTCCGATCTCCCCATCTCGGGAGGGGGAGACGGTGGCGAAGGCTCGGCTCGAGATCGCCGTGCGGTGGGTCCTCCGCAGCCGCCATGGAGCGGGACGCCCAACGGTCGCCCGGAAGGTGACGGAAACTGATCTTTCTACCAGCGAAAGAAGGCGAGAAGGGCGGTGGTGGAAAGGCGGTGACAGTTACAGCCGCCGCCGAGGGAACAAACACACAGAAAAATAAGCCAGGGGGAAGGCGGAGAGGGGTTAATCTCAACGGCGTAAAGATGGGCATATTGGGAAATTAAAACGCCGCTTGATTGCTCTCTCTAAAACCGGCACACCCACAGTATACCCGAGCTAGAAAGCTGGTTATGTCGGTGTATCTCGGTGGGTCATCTACCGGGTGAACAAACGGGTTTTCGATGGGAATATTAACGAAACTCTTTGGGCAGTGATTCGTTAGTTGACACGTAGGCTGTCCGGAAGTACTTACTGGCCTCTCGAGCACGTGAGATTCACGTGGGACGTCTCCTCTCTCTGTCATGACAAGTTGATGGTCGGTGACATGGTTGACTCTACCCAATTCCAAGCATACAACTATGTACTAAAACGTAATTACATAAAATTAGAAAATAAATATTTATTAAGAATTAAGAAATGTAAATTACATGAACTTTCTGCAAATATATATGTTTTTATTTAATATATTTATTATCTCTTTTGATGAGATGAAAAGACTTTTAAGGCCCGAAGACATCGTTATAATTTCGGAAACACCCCTGGCCCTGTCTTCGATGACAATGTTAGCGAGGGTATGATGACAGCATTCATCAGGGCACGTCTCCTGTGTTATCGGGTTGGTGGAAGCCGGGAATCTCGCCCTCTCCCCCATCTTCCTCTTCGCCCCAGGAGGTGCATCTTTCTCCGATCCACTATTTTCCTTCTCTTAATGGTTTAGAGATCTTGCTGCTATGTTCTGTAGTCTTTTTCTTCTTCCTCACTGTTTTCTGCAAGGAATTGAGGCCGTGATGGATCTGCGATTTGAGCCGCAGTGTTTTTGTTACTTGAGGCTCACTTAATTCAGTCTAGGGCTTTACTCTGTTCTTGTTATTGGATCTGTCATGGAACTCATTTGGTTGGGGGATTGTTGTGGCTTTTGGTGCCTGGTGGAATGGGTTAACCATCTGTGAGAAATCTTACAATGATGAGTGAGTTAAACTGGTCAGAATTAACATATATTGAGTCAGACACTAATTCAATCCAAAAGCTTAAGCTTATAGATTGCGGGTTAGACTCGGATATATATCATATCCCCCTATTCATGTTGAGCTTAATTGTCTCCCCCTTAATCTTAATCGTAAGGATCTTAATCTTAATTGTAAGGGTAGGTGGTGTGACCAACTTTGTTCGCACCGCAAGCTTAACTTTAGTTACCAAGCTCATGCTGATTGGTCAGGATTAACATATATTCAGTCAGACACCAATTAATCCAGAAGCTTAAGCTTATAGATTGTGGGCTAAGCTCAGATATATATCATCCGACTCTCTCGATATTTACCAATGTGAAACTATTCTCTTGTTCCTCTTCAATCTCTCCTCACACATGAATATTTTCTAACACCGTCTTTGTCTTGGGACTCGATCTCTGCTATGCTTCTACTTTGAGAAACCGAATGTGCTTGTCAAATTTGTTCTCATGCATCCTCAGATGGCACAGTGTTCTTGCAAAAGGGTTCTGATTGTTTTTGTCTGGGATGACATCTCCTCACACGAGTTTGTGCTCTTTCCATGTTTTTCTCCTCCGCCTGAGTTACATTTATTGCATGAGTCCTCGAGCAAGTGATGTGTGATCATCTAAGTAGCAGGGATTCTGTCGCACTGCCTTCTTTTGCATTCTCGTATGGTGTATTAACCATGCATGGTTGTCCACTTGGATGTATGGTTAGGATGCGATCGCTCCCTACACGATTAAGGTCTTGAGTATTGATCAGTATGAGTGTTCCATGGTTCTTACATCGAATATGAAAAGAAGATATGGTTTTCATAGTACTTGATGATGCATTTTCTTCAATCTTCTGTTATATTTTGGTAATTGCAAACTGAAATCAGGCAATCAATTTGCAAGGCTTGAATGGCAAATTTTCAATTTTTGTACTCTTTGGGGTTGGACTGTTACATGGTGAGATGACATTTATGATGATTACCTTAGATATGTTAGTTTATATCACCCGTGTTCATAAGAATCTGCACTTTAACCTTGCGACCTCTTTATCCTAGTTCTTTATTTTGCCTCTCATCTCAACTTTATGGTGTATGTGGGAGCACAACCTCATGCTGATACCTGCATCTCATACTTCAGCTTTGATTTGTGATTTACTTGCAATGTAAATCTTTGAATCAGAATAATTGAGTCCAATCCAGCTTTAGTTATAGTTTTTTTTTAAAATATTTTTCCTGCATGATTGTGGTACTTTGCTTAGGATGTTTCTTGAGTTACTCATCATGCATTTTGAATCCTGGAAACCATCTTTTGCCTTTGGTTCTTCCTAGAGTAAAGTAACTTTGTAAAACACAGACTGAAAGCTTTCATTGTGACCCCACTTTGCAGAATTGTCAAACATATATTGAAATATTAGTTTCTTAATTTATTATTGACTTTCAGATGTTTAAATATTTTTTGGCAGAATTTCATCTATCTGGCTTTATCTTAACCAACCTTGTACTATTTTCCCTTAATCTGCTCGTTGTCATAATAATTTCTGTGAAATATTTAACAAGTTGGTCCTCGATCTATTCTTTTGATAGGTACTAGAAGATGGATTCCAGCAGGCGTCAGAGTGGAATTCAACAATTGTTGGCTGCAGAGCAGGAAGCACAGCGAATTGTCAATGAGGCTAGGAATGGTTGGTTCCTTCATTTTTTAATATCTTTTTCCTGTATGTAATGAAGAAAACAAAAACAGATCTTAATTAGTAATATATAGCTTTTTCAAATGTGATCTTCACATAATATACCTATGTATTAGCTGTTGGTTTTAGTATTCCTTGAATTTGGAATGTTGTGTAGCAGCTAAAAATTTAAATATTCAACCAAGAAAAGAAGTTTATGTTGATAGCCTTGAAGTAAGTTTATGAGGGGATACAATGTATATTCAATGAATTTGTATGTTTTAATTTATCTATCTTATGTCTAGCAGTCATGGGGTTGCTATATAAGGAATTTACTGTTGCATGATTTTAATTAGTTGCTATTAGTGTGTGTCATAGGAAAAGCAAATGTTTCTAGAACTACCTTTGACCAAGGTTTGAAATTTCAAACTGGTACCAATAATGATTCTTGGGTAGGCCGGTATACTGCTGGTGTGGTTTACATCCCCATGCCAACTAGTATGAATTCAACCAGAGAACTGGGGAGGTTGGTGGGGAGGCGCAGGAGGAGGAGGAAAAGGAGACACTGATAGAGGAAGAGGAGGCGACCATGTTGGAGGATGAGGCAGAGGAGAAGGTAAATGATGATGCAACAGGCTGAGGAGAAGATGGCGAGGCAGCGGTTGTATAGGACCACATGCAAAGGCCAGCGTAGAAGCAAAGAAGGTTGCTGTGGCTGAGGTGAAGGAGAAGATATGAGAGAGAGAGAGAGAGAGAGAGAGAGAGAGCTGAGAAGCCACCAGGGACAGAGGACAGCTTGTCAAACTAAGTGTCAAGCGTTAGGCTTTCCTCCAAAGATTCAATGTATTTGTCAGACTGTCTAACACAATAAGTGTTTCAGCCAATAAACACTATTTTGAGTTAGACCAAGCAAAATGGTACTTTCATGTACTAGCCATGGCTTAGATTTGTAAAAACTGGCTCGTACCAGCCGTGCGGTCAGTTTTTGAACCTTGCTTTCAACTATGTTTGAATCAGTCTAACATGTCCACTTTTTATGTGTAGAATTCATTGTTGGTAAAAATCTTGTAACATTTTAATCAAATTATTTTGGTGATATATATACACTATATATTCTGCTTGTTATTGCCCTTCATTTTCATAAAAACAAACTGCCATCATCTAAATAATTGGGTTATTTTCTTTTGATTAAGGGAACTGAACCCAAGTAGTTGAGATATTGTTATTGTTGCCTCCGAAGATGTATCTGGGGAAAACAATGAGATAGACAATTTTAAGATCTACTAATTTGTGGTTTGTATATCTTTTCTAAATAAATCTTGACTATCTATTACCGCATGCTGTGTTGTCTGTAAGTACTACCTGAATGATTAGATGATATGCATATGAAGCTAGTAATGAATTATATTTGTAATGCCTAAGTTTGTGATACTTTACGCAGCTAGAGTCCTTATTAATAAGGCTCAGTTCCAACTTTTGATATTTTTATAGCAAATTATTGCTAGTCAGTGATTTATGAACATGAGTTACATAAAAGTTGCTATGATATGATAACTTATGTCAAGATATACAAAGTATTTTGTTGTAGTACTTATCGCTATGGCAGTTTGTTAGTGTGGTGCCTTTTATTAGGAGGGTAATTTTGTGCTTATCAAGGATCTCTATTAAGTTCTTAGTTCTATTGGTCTTTAAGAAATTAGACTCATTGGATATGGAAAAGAATTATATTTATATGAACTTCATTTATGTAGGATTAAAGTGAGTGATCTTCTTAGTAGTTTTTGCATGTTTATTTTTTTGGTGGTGGGCTAGAGGGGATATTGTAATAACTGGGAATGAGTTATTTAGATAAAGGTGGACCACATTCCTCTATAGATTAAACAACCTTATGGTAGAGAGGTGCTGAAAAAATGCCACAAAATTTTGTATTCGTATGTGCATATGTTGCCACAAATACTTGTAAGGAATTATGAGGTAGTGGTTACTAGGAGATTAGCAAGACCATAAATATGCTCTCTTGGAGTGGATTTTTGTACTATTGAATTTTTTTTCAATTCAACATCTGTCTTAGTTTCCTTTAATTTTATTGCTTGAAAATTGTTTATGCAACTTTATTATCTGAGTTCTTTAGGGTGATACAATGACTAGATTATGATAAACGAAAACTAGAATTGCCGCAAGCAATAATTGGAGTTCTGTTGTACTGATAAAACTTTAAATTTCTAATTGAGGCCCAACTCATGAAAGGGGTGGTCTTACTCAGAAACGGTTTGTAAACAACGACAACGACCTCAAGACAACTCAAAAACAGAGAATGATGAACTTCAACTTGTACATAGTGAACCCTGACTTGTTGCTGTTACGTAGTTCTTGTTGAAATAGTCGAAAGCAATAAAAGATCACAAGAAAGCATGAGAGAATTATAGTCTCTAGTATTGTGCATAAACTTGGAGCCCATATAGATGGCTACTATGATAAGAGATTCTTATGCAGCTGTTTACAAAGATACGCTTTGGTTAATTTCTTTCTATCTTTCTCACAGACCTCTTCATGAGGTTGAACTATGATCTTAAATAGATTGATGATTTTCTATCCCCGAATTTATCATTTCATAATTGGAGCCTCTAACTGATCTCTGCTAGAAACAAAAACAAATCTGTGAAGCTTCTACCAATTGACGAAAATAACGTAGAAAGACTCATTTCGGTTTAGATTATTAATTCTTTGAGTATCTGTTTATCTTCTTATTGTTGGAGGAACTAATTGGAAAAGCGATAAGGGTTTGGCATTGCAAAGGGAGCTTATTCAGGGTCTAAAGTTGTTGGATGAGTCAGCTAATAAGAGTACAACCTTGTATCACAGCTAAAATGGCAAGGTTGAAGCAGGCTAAAGAAGAAGCTGACAAGGAGATTGCCGCATATCGTGCACAAATGGAAGCCGAGTTCCAGAGGAAGGTTGCTCAGGCAAGCGCCGGCCACCCCTTGGTAACGGGGCCTTTTATAGCTTCCCAATGCCCCCACTAATCTACTACTTTCTTGTGACAAAACAGAGCAGCGGAGATTCTGGTGCAAATGTAAAGCGCCTTGAGCTAGAAACCGAAGAGAAGATCCAGCACCTGAAGTCACAGGCAGCAAATATCTCCCAGGATGTGGTTCAAATGCTTTTGAAGCATGTGACCACCGTGAAGAATTAGCGATCATCTCGTGAGATCAACGCCATCAAATAATTTTGAACACCTAATTGGTCAGTTGACTCCAAACTTTTATCTGTAAGCATACGATGCAGTATTTGTGGTTCCTTGAATTAGCCGCCGCTTTTGTACTTCACCGTTTACATTATCCGCATGGAGTTTATGCGCACTGAGGTGTCATCCTTTGATAAAGTATGGAACGTTCGTTAAATTAAGCTCCTCGATTAACATGTCATCCTTAAACTCATTGTTATCATTTTTAATCTTTGTAAATAAATAATTTTGGATATTGTTGTCTTGGGGATGTAATCATAGTTATTCTCGTGCAATTAATTATTTATGTAGGGAAATAAAGGAAAACATAAATACATATAATGGAACTTAATTATTCTCCAGCATTCGTCACTTTTCGTACTTACATGAACATATAGTTTCATACGCGTGTCGGACTTCGATGACATATCCTCGTGGAACGCAAGCCAACCACTAAAGTCGATTCCTGCCGGGCTCCACGTTGAGGTCAATCTCCAAGTCGGCCCCACCGCCATAGCTCACCTTCCCGTCCACCGCTGACGGAGAACCAACGCCGTCATCTCCATCGGCAACCCCCTCGAAGTCCTCCAGTACGAACCTCGGCCTCCACCTCGGCGCCGCCACCTCCCTCCTTGCGATCTTCTTTTCGCCTCGGTCGTCGCCGCCGCCGTCTCGGATATCGTGGTGCTCCGACCACAACGACGACTTCGCGTCCTGCAACCGCCTGACGATGGCGAAGAACCGTTCCACCTCGTCCTCGGTCACCCGTCCGCGATCCTTCCTTTCTCCCTCGTCATCCGCGGCCGCGGCCAGCTGCCGTTTCCTCTTCTGGCTCTCCTCCATCGATCCCGGCGGCGGTAGCTGAGGCTTCTTGTCGTTAGGAAGAGCGAAGACGACCGCATAGCCGCATCTTTTACCACCACCGTAAGGAAAGGAAAGCAGAAGGCTCCAGAAGAGCGTAGGCGGTCACACCGATGTATGCCGTGTCGGATGATTCGTCCGTAGAGCTGTAACGCTGCATGCTCCATCAAAGATCACATCGAGTGACTTCCATGGCACTCGCCACCATTAATGAGCTTGCGCGGCAGAAAGGGACGGAGAGACGGAGGCCACAGAATTGTTGACCGCAAGAGCGTGGAAGAGACAAATACCGCTCGAGTCGGCATGCTTTTATTGTCTCCAGAAACAAAGGATGATGTGATAAGCTTCTCCTCTTTTGTCGTCCTAATGACGAATTACATGTAGGAATGTACTTCTTCTTCTCTAAATTACGATTCGTCGAAATTGAGTTATAAATTGATTATAGTCTCCATTGATGAATTTTATTGTCTCCTTTTTTTCCCTTTTTTTTCTATATTATAGTGTTTTTTTTATTACATTACAATATTTTCCAATATTATTGAAAAAACCACAATGTGGTGTAAAAATACTATAACATAATATTTTTACAAAATTTACACAAAAATATTATGTTACAATATTTTTAGTATTCTCGAAAACACTATATTATAGTTTTATTATTGAAAATATATTAATACGGTGTAAAAATATTATAACTAAACCGATTTACTGACTGATCTATAGGAAAAAAATATATTATCGATATTTATGATAAAATAAAACTTTTTTAAAAAAGAAAATACTTTTCAGAAAAAAAAAATCCAAAAAAAGCCATATAGGAAGGACATGTAAGTGAGAGCATGAAGACAAATCCAAAGACTCGCTCACCGTGACGTAGCTACCCATCAACCGCGATGACGTCAGTCTAGAGGAGGGATTCCTTCCACGACATTTACCGAATGAAGACCTTAAACAGTAATTCCACCTTCTTCTTCTATTTTTTTTTGGGTGCTAATGTTCTCTCTATCACCCATAAATAAAATATAAAAATAAAATAAAACCAAATATAATTGTCTAAAATGACCTAAAAATATCAGTTCTTATTTATGATAAGTTTTAGTTCCAGTAATTATAACATATTTTTTTTATTAAAATATAAGTGACAAAGGTAAGATTCGAACTTAAGATCTTATGATAAAAAAATAAAAAAAAATAAATGAGAAAGATGAAATTTCTTTTTCGTTCATAAATATCTCTCGCATGAACGCAATTAAGAATCATACTCGTAATTAATTAATCTATCATTTACTCGTACACCATATCCATGTGCAAGCTTCAACTTCAATGGTGGGTCCGATGGAGTTGACACCGCCCACTAAAGGCCGGACAAGCCAACGTAGACCAAGTTAGGTTTGAGGTCCAACTGGTCGAGGTAAGATCGAAGGGTCAATTTTAGAAAATGACCGAAGACAATGAAACTTCGATGATTTTTCTTATAAAATACTCCTAATTTAAGAAATTTTCAATTGATATATTCTTTTTCATCTTTCAACCAATACTTTTAATTCGAGAATATCAAGATTATCTATCCAAAAAAAAAAAATTTTGTTATCGCGCTTCTTAGTCTATTGAAATTACTGTAAAACCTATTTGAAGACACTATAAATTAATTAAATAAAATTAAAAATATACTAGAAATCATTTGATATATCATACATATTACGTTTACGTTTCAAATATATATTTATAATAGTTTAGAGATAATATCGCTTAAATAGAAATAAAAAAAGTAATTTATTATAGTGTTTTGGCCATCAGAACAACTTAAAATCTACTTAAAAATAAATGGTCTATGAGCAATGATAATCAAATATGATCTTACTTATAATGATTTTCAATAATATTTATATTTTCAGTGCCTCGATAAAAGTATTATAAACGCAATTGAAAAACAAGGCAAACGAAAATGTTGCAAATTTTTAAGGGGGTATTTTTGGATCTTTTTAAATTAAAAATATTATTTGAGAAAAAGTAAAATGAATGTACTGATTAGGAAATACCTAAAATATAAATATTTTATAGGAAAATATCCTAAAATTAATGTATACCATTTGTTTTGATGTTCTAATAGGTATAATTCATAATTAAAAAAAACCAAAATAACTTAGCTGGATTTGAAATACTCCATGAAATATGTCATGATTAACTCATGAGATCGAGATGATTTATTCGACGTAACATATTCTTGAAATATCATCATTTCGAGGATGAAAAAGAGTTTATATTGGATTTAATCTTAATTTTTTTTAAAGAATATTGCTGTGTGTTTAGTGAATGAATATTGCTTTCATAGACTCTCTTGATGTGACACATTCAACCAACTTTTTGAATCATATTAGATTTAAAGAAAATAATCCAATAAAAATTTTAAATGATTAATTTATGAACCAAAAATCCATATATTCCATCGAATTATTTCAAGTCCTTAATGACATGGGATTATTATTTGGTCCACTTTCTTAATGTCCAAACTCCTATACCACGAACACGAACATCCCTCTCCTTAACCCTAAACATCTAAATGTGGTGTCCCCAACCACCGTCGGCGTGATGAACGTGAATCCTCAACCCTGTGTGTAATGGTCTCATCAAGTTAACATCACACAGTGAATGAGTTGACATTGTATCCGACGCAGTCCGGCGTCCACCCTACGTCATCACGATTACGCCAGCTGAAGGAGCAAGCGCACGACCCACGTCGCGGAGGTTGACTCAGACGCGCAGAGTGCCGAGGAGATACCAAACGTCAACGAGGACGCGTCTCTATAAGAAACATGCCGCCTCCTCTCTTCCCATCTCGTCTCAACTCGATCACCTCCATCCATCCATTCTGGAGGATGGAACAAGGGAGCGAGAGAGGCAAGAGAGGGAGCCAGGCATCAACTGCACCTCCAGGAGGAGGAGGCAGCCGCCGAGAGGAGGAGGAGGAGGAGGAGGTGGACAAGTTCTACGCTTTGCTGGAAAAGATAAGAGCGATAAGAGAGTCGTTGAGGACGAGCAGAATCAAGAGGATGAAGACGGAAGCAGCTCCGGTTTGGAGGCCTAAGTTCGAGTTGGAGGACTTCATGGAGGGCGGCGAAGCTGGCAGCGCCGCTGTGGGCGAACACAGTCAGAAGAAGGCAGAGAGAAAGGAAGAAGAAGAAGAAGAAGAAGAAGAAGAAGAAGAAGAAGAAGACGAAGACGAGAAGAAGAGTAGTTTAGATCTATGTCTGTCTCTGTAAATGAATGTTTGTACAATTCGCATGCATCGGTGAAGAATTCCACTGCTTGTCCAACTCGCTGCTAATGTCTCTTCTGTGTTCTTTCTCTGGGAGGGAATGGCATCATCAGGTGTGAATGCCGGAGGAACACTGTGCAACAGCTACAAGTCAATGTAAATGGATTATTATTCTTCTGTTGGAGGTTCCAAATGTGAGTTGGACTGAAGGAAACAAGTCGTATAGATCGGAATAACGAGAGAGGAAAAGGCCGTAACGTATAGACCGGTAAATGCTGTCTTTTCATTGCGTAAAGGCAGACGAGTCTGCCGAGAGCCGATCTTTTCGTGGATGAACTAAAGACCACATGATGAGGGTGGCAGATGCTGCTGCTGCTGCTGCTGTTCATGACATGTCGAGGGGACCAACTCCCCCGCTTGAGTGCAGACGAAAAGATGACATGAAATACCAACGCCGGCCGACCCGCCATGGCTAGATTAGATTACGACGGACATGTGGTGGTGGATCGGATCGAGTGGATACCCAATCCAAACAGCCCTCTTTGGCACTCGGCAGCAGCATGTAACGATTGTTAGACTCATTCCGTACCCTCTTTGGCATTTGATAGGGGCAATGAACAGATAGAATAATTGACACCTATCAACTTCGTCGATTGATTCAAAGTCATTAAACAGTTTTAATAGTAATTCATCCCCTCTGAATCTTGTAAATTAATCTAAATCTCTTAATGTGTGATTGGATCAAAAGTGATGTAATCTTTTATTAATTGGACCAACTCAAAAACTTCAATACTATCAAAATTAAGAGAACAAATAAAATGACAAAACATTTATGCTAGCATTATCAACAACTCATTACTTTATGCCATCAGAACAAAGGGAAAAATGCAAAGATAGCTACTAATGGCAAATAAAATGACAATGGTTCGAAAAGCAACGTTCCTACCACGCTAGAGAGAGAGAGAGAGAGAGAGAGAGAGAGAGCTCCAAAAACAAAAAAAGAGGTCCAAAAACATACACCTACATAAGATAACCTGAAATGTGTGCGTCACAGTTGCTTAGAACACTAAAACCTAAGAATAGTGGCGGCACAAGAGTCATCGCCGAGTAGGCTGTCCACCGCTAGTAGCGTATCTCCCAAACTCTGATGGTTCCATCGGTGTAACCGGTGAACAGTGTGCTACCGTCGGCACTCCAAGTCAAGCTTGTGCAGTATAACATCTGTGCAAAGAGTGAGAAACATGGATAGATTTGAGTCAATTATCTGGCAACACTCTTTGGAATGAAACATTTCAAATCCATAAGCTTTCGACTTTGATTGGCCAATTAAAACACCAAGCACAACAAAATATATATAGAATTATCAGAAAATAAAAACGAATCATGCAAAAACGTCACCACAACTGCCTACAGCAGCTGCAAGACAAGTATTGCTGGGAAGATGTCTCTTGTACAAATACAACTTAGTTGGAACAGGCAGTCTTGGGTTGTCAATGTCAAAAATGTGATATAAAGCTGCAAAAGTCTATGCATCAACAATAAATAAATAAATCATGAAACTGAATGAATGTCCAACTAAAACAGGACATACTGGAATCTTCCCTAAATATGACTATAATCAACTTTAAATCAACTAACAGATTGAATAGTTTGTATGAACATCCACTACATATTTTTCTGAGAAATCCCATGCCCTCTTTAGAGGCTCCAGATTCTTATCCAGAGATCCTGCAAAATGAGGGGAGGGGTTTGAGGATGTCAATGACCTAAATCCAAATTTTCAGTATGGAAGATTCCGCAAAAGAAGTCGTATTATACTGGATTTAATATGATGAACACCTTGCTTCTTCCCAAATCTGATACTCTTGTGATATAACATGATGATTAAATCTAAGATTTCAGAAGAGAAGTGTGGTGGTGTCATACAATGACTTCTAAAGAAATCGCATGACAACAGACTGCAGAATTGTTTACATGTAAAAGGTCAACATGTAAGCCACTGAAGATACTATCTGATTTAGTTAGAGCATGGTGGTTCAAGGTCAAAGGATACGCCATAATTGTTCTACAACAACTAGTTGACACTATCCAAGACAAAATTAGATCCATTGAAAAGTGGATCTACAAAGATACAAGTGCAGAACCTTTCATAAAACACCCAGTTAATACATTAGACCAAACAAGACCCATACGTTAAACAAGCCTAAGCCAATCTACAGGTTACCACCGAAAATAAATACTGGGAGCAGTGATCTTTTATATGAAAAAGAACCTCAACTGTACCTAAGAAAAATGAAACTTAAGAAAATAATATGGGATTGATTTGATAGACAAAATAACAGGACCATTAATTAGAGCAAGTCAGATAAATCATTGGATTCTAGAAATATGTGCAAAATTTCTATATGTTTACCTATGCTGTGAGATGATACAAACCATCATCTTCTGAAAGGTTTTAGGACAATATAAATCATTTAAGATTATCGAACTGGTTATAATGACGAGAAAATTTTCAAGTCTGGTCAATTGAAAGAAGATAATTTAGCACTTGCCAGACAATGACAAATACAACAAAGTGAACAAAGAGCTTCAAAAAATTAAAAAAAAAAAAGAAAATTGCATCATATGTAAAAGAAAATCAGTTGCTATCACATTATTTAATTATTAAAGAACTTTAAATCATAAGCAAATTAATACACAATAAAATTTGTTAAATAATTAAGAAATCTAAAATCCCATGTGCCTGCTGATGGAATGAAGCAGCACTTATGAACTGTAAGATTTACTGACTCATGAAATTGTAACACTAATCCAAGAGAATTGAGAAGAAACTTCATTTTCAAAAAGATTACCATATTTTAAAAAAATAAAAAGTACTCTAATTAAGTGGCTTATGTTCTTATTTTTCACCTACATGGATGTAGTTTGCCAGAGCCAAGCCTATCAATCCTATTCTAGACCATTCCTTATGTCTAAAAGGCTTTAAACGGTTGCTACCTGGTTTCACGAGCATAAATATTACACTCTTCAACAATTACAGATCATAAAAACTCTAAATAAACAGAAATAACAAATTCTCATATAAGAAATCCCAGTTATATCAACTGACAGAAATAGCAACAAGAATAAAAAAAGCATGAGCCACAATCCCAATAAAATAAATGTGCAGCAGGAGGGATAAAAACAGAAACTACAATAATCCAGTTTACATTATGTTCCCCTAACTAATACAGGTATTACATAATGTTAAACTAACTAGTACTCCAAGAATATCCCGAAATGGACATCTTGATGGCATGTGCAGTCAAGATATCGGGACCTCAAATGTCAATGTTGGCATCTTATGTGCATGGTCTCAGTGAAATACAGCTAACAAACATCTTAGCAACTAGTTAATAGCTAAGGAACACACTTTTGGAGAATGAGCACAAAGTAAGTCATTATTTCAGATATATCAAAACAAAGTTTTCTGTTATAGAAAGTGATACATATACAATTTTATCACTTCTTAGCATACCATAGTCCTAAATAATGATGATCAAAGGATAATTGGAACTGGATGCGAAGAAGACCCATGGAAAGCACATCTAAAACTCTAATTAGTCATGATCTTACTGAATGCAAGATAAATTGACCGTAACTAAGCTTCCAATTTAAATCAAATGGTGGCAGAAAGATCGTTCTTTGTTGAACCTAATATTCTGAAATCCTATCAGTACATGCACAAGGCCGGTTCTACAGAGGCCCTCGCAAATATAAGAGTTGCATCATTGGAATCAACAGAATTTGATGTATTTGTTTTAATTCACTACCTAAATGAACCGATTACCTGATTCTTAGTGGTAGTGATCTCAGGCTTGAGATCCTGCACGATGGACTTGCTCTCAAGATCCCAGATCTTCACGCTCTCCTGAGTGGCAGCGCAAAGCCAGTATCGGTTGGGACTGAAACAGAGGGAGTGGATGATGGCCCCGGCATCAAGCGAGTAGAGGCGCTTCCCCTCGGCGAGGTCCCAGAGCAGCGTGACCCCATCCTTACCACCGCTGGCGCAAAGGGAGCCGTCCGGGCTGACGGCAACCGTGTTGACGGAGCCGGCGTGGCCAGCGAGTGTGCATCGGAGCTTGCAGTTGGTCAAGTTCCAGACCTTGACGGTACGGTCCCAGGAGCCGGAAACAATGGTAGGCTGGTACGCGTTGGGGCTGAAACGGACGCAGCTAACCCAGTTGGTGTGAGCATCGGCGTCCTGGATGGTGTACTTGCACTCGCCGAGGGTGTTCCAGAGCTTGATGGTGCCGTCGCGGGAGGCAGACACGATCTGGCGATTGTCGATAGAGAAGGCGACGGAAAGAACGTCCTTGGTGTGGCCGAAGAAGCGGCGGGTGGTGACACCGGTGGAGAGATCCCAGAGACGGAGATCGCCGTCCCAGGAACCGGAGAGGGCAAATTGGCCATCGGAAGAGAGGACCACGTCCTGGACGAAGTGGGAGTGCCCGGTCAGGCGCCGCCGGGGGACGCCGTAGGAGCCGACGCCACTCCCGTCCGCGGAGGCGGCTGGGGCGTCCTTGGTGAGGTGCCACACGAGTACGGACTTGTCCCGGGAGGAGGATACAATCATGTCAGAGTTGTCGATGGGGGCCGCGATGGCCGTCACCATGTCGGTGTGGCCACGCATCGTGCCGCGGAGGACCAGAGTGTCGGCCATCTTCGGATGTGCGGCAGAGAGGAGGAGAAGGGCGTCGGCTGCTAGGGGTCAAAGGAGGGGGTGAGAAGAGGCGATCAGCAGAGATGACCTCAAATATGGGAGGACCGGCTAGGGTTTTGGACGCTGCACGAGAGGAGGTTGTCAAATTGCTCGAGCCAGGCCTTCAACCCCAGGTTATTGAGTTCGAGCCGCTATACAAAAGCCCAATGGAATCCGGTCTGGTTCAATGTTCCGAGACGAACTAGAACCGCATAGTCATGTCCATTTCAATCGAACCAAAATGACGATGGATGTGTGATGTCGATTTGATCGGATTCCAATCTTTGAATCCGAATACGAATCCAAATTCGAATCCAATTCAATTTAAAGCACCCAAAGTTCTCTGTCATCCCCAAACCGCCGCAAGCCGCCAACAAACTCCCGCGTCGACGATCGCGCGGACGTCGCCTCTTCTATCACCATCATGGCCGCCGCAGCCGCCTCCTTTTCGTCCTCTGTGTCTTTGTCCTCCTCAAGTCACCACCGTCGTCTCACCTGCAAGGACAATACCAGAGTAATCGGAACGTTAAGCCCCTCCCCCCGCCTTCGGAACCCTAGCGCCCCTCATCCTCCGCCACCGCCGCCGCGGGTCCTCGGTCTCCTCCGCCTACACTGCCTCCGTTGAGGCCAGCGGATGTGGCAGTAATGAGCACCAGGATCAGCGATCGAAGATCCGGCGGCCGGCTGAGGAGAACATCCGCGACGAGGCGTACCGGCGCGACGAGGGAAACGCGTCGCACGGCTTCTTGGCGTGCTATGTGCGCTTCAACGCTCCCGTCAACTGCGGCGAGACCGGCTCCTCGTGGTGTTCAAACATCGAAAATGGGTAAAACTAGATGATCGGATCGTAATATTTGACGTGATGTTTGATATTAGAGCCATTTGTAGATGGAGTGAAAAAAAAAAAAAAATATATATATATATATATATATATATATATATATATATATATATATATATATAATGTGAAGCCACCGTTAAACTACGCTTGACATATACTATATTAATATTTGATTTAAGTTAGTTGGAACCATCATTGGCCTATGTTTCATGTGTGATCTCTTCAACTCCCGCATTAGCAGCACCATATACTCTTATGGCTTTAGCATCAATCAACTAGTCAACATAGGGAAGGGATAACTGCTTTCTCGGCATGTTTTAATGAGATTAATATACTCAATACGTATTCTTTAGTTTATAATATCATCGAGTCATTAGAGGTATTGAATGTTTATAATGAACCTTACTAATAACAACTTATTTATCTCCTTACTAATTACTCATTGGTGATCAGAAGTAAACTTATGAAGTCTTTACTTTGATCATGTCTTGAAGGAAATGTTCATATAATGTTGAGTTAGGTTGATTCCTAGTATGTCCCTTCGTCACGACGTAAATATCTTAATAATTTTCTGAAGAAAATTAATGAGTTACACCTATCTCTCGTTGGGAAGGGTCGTCCCAACTTAAACAATTTGGTAGGCTCGAGCTTTATCTAAGGGCACTTTAATCAGCGACTCTAGTAGCTCGAGATACAGGATGGACTTGGCCAAGTCTTGGGGGTCTATAGGTGGTGCCTCAAGTAAAACTTTATTCAGTAGGAGACTGTCATTAGGTAGTACTGGCGTGGTTTCCTTGGGTTGCTTCACAGATGTTGGCTCTCATCGAGAATTTCATCACCATATGGTAAGTCAATACCAATGCCCTCAAGTTATTCAGTATTAGTCGACCTATGATTACGATGTACAAAGAGGGGATATACACCATCATAAACTTTGTTAATATTGTTTTGGAGTAGAGTTTGTCTATGAATGTAACATGCAAGTTCACGATCCCAAGAGGGGAGGTAGAATCACGAGTGAATTCCGTCAAAGAAGAAGTTATTTATGTATATTCATTAGTTGATGGTTCAAGTTTTCGAAAAGCATCAAAGTAGAGGATGTCAATAGAGTTACATATATCGGTCAGAACTCTCTTCATCTAGGCATTAATCACTCACAAAGACCACCAAAGTATCATCATGATTTAGGTTGAGTGATTTTATCTCTTCTTCCTTGGAAGTTATGTTTAAGTCGCCTTTCATTCTTGGCTCTTTTAAATGGTTGCTTGAATATAAGCTTTATGATTCAAGGAGTTATTCCCCCACCAAGATAGGTTCACCAATGATGACATCAATTTATTTTAGCATCGGCTCTTGAGGTTGGGGTGAGGTCGGTACTTTCTAAAAACTACATGAGGTTTCACCGCTATATTATCATGGACAAAGCTATAAATAGAGTAATCGATTTAATACTCACGTATATCTATGTAATACTCACGTATATTTATGTCTTACGATTTGTTCATGCTTTACATAACATATAGAGGGCTGACGGTAGGCTTGGAATCCCCATTTTGATTGGTTTTGATAGTTGTTTTTAGGCTTGTAAGCGAAGGTTGTGTTATGTGGGCATTTGTAGGGATTTTAGTCTACGATACACCTTCTTAGACCATTTGTCATGTAACCATTCAAAGCTTGTGAAATTCATATTTGAAATTTACATTACCTATCAAGTGCTTGCTGAAATGGTTGCTTGTGAATCCTGAGTTAAATGTTTTCTTTACTTATCTTCTCTTTTGTAGGTCCTTAAGAGATCATAAGAGATTTTAATGATGTTGACCCTTTACGAACGAATACTTAATTGTGCCGTACAACTAAGTCTATGACAATTGGTATCAAAGTGAGATAAGCATATATAGAAACTCTTGGCATACAAATGTGGGAGCTCCATTTCGATGAACGACACGATAACAAAAAGTGCTATGAATTCAAGGAGTGAACGCCATGGTACCATAAAGGCGGGTCTTCCATGCATGTATAAAATTTTACATTGGATGAAAGCCTTGATTATCAATATATGGAGGCTATGTATCACTATGGGAGAATTCCAAATACAAATACCAATGAGTCTCATGGGGAGACTTGATCATACAGAGTTATGATTGGAGCGAGTTGAGAGTTAGATTGCTCCAGAGCTCACATTCGTTTAAGGGAGCTCGACAAATTAGAGGACAAGGCCGAGTAAGCGAATGTTGCTACTAAATAAACTGAGAACATAATCGACGCGAGCCCTGAAACATGATAGCGAAAGCCATGCATGAGAGTTACAGTTTGTTTTTCCATTGACTAATGGGTACTGCTTGGAGAACATAAAGTTATTGAAGCAGGTAGTCAAAAAGGGAAAAAAAGTGACGACGAGTCCAAAGTGACTTAACTACCTAAAACAAGAGTTAGTTAGACTAGAGGTGGACTTGGAGTGTCATAGTACTATAGAGGCAGATCTACCGATCATGAAGAAAGAGATGCAAATGCGAGGCAAATGATAGTAATTTCATGGGCATAACAATGTCATTGTATCATAGAGGCAAGACTTTCATGGAGTCATTGATCCCTTACACTTATAAAGAGAGAGCGTTAGTCATGAAAGGGCCGAGGAGATGGAGAATACAGAGGCAAACTCCAAGTACCAAGGAGAATACTAAGGCAAACTCCAAGTACGGAGGCAAGGTTGAAGGGCAGTGGCTAAGAAATTTTGTAAGACCAGTATCAATGAGCTTCTCGTCAAAATAGCCGAAAGTGAAGGACTACGGGTCGATACAAGAGTGCTTAACAAAGGAATGAAATATGCAGTACGTGGTGCTATACCTTTTCTAATCAGAGGAGTAGGCGACAGAAATGATATAGAAGATGGTACAATCCCAGAGGCAATCAAAACTATCAAAGACTTACTGCAAGTTGGGGTGAAATTTTGCTCTTTTTGAGCAAAACTTCTTGCATTCTAGAAATTTGATGGTAATAAGAAAGAAAATCAGAATAGTTAACTCAACGCAAGGAGTGTAAACGCTTCGAGTGCTTTGGAAGTGTGAGCAAAGAGTAGGTGAAGGCTAGTAATCAACTTCATGCATATAGTACAACCCTCGAGGAGGCAAGCGAAGTTAAGTAACCTTTACCTTCTCAACTTTTAAGAGAATGAACGAAATCGAGTATCCCAGTTCTCCTATTTATCTAGTAGAGGAGCTCTGCACAGGTTTAGAGACCCTTTGAAGAAACTTAGTGGGAGACAAATAGTTATCAAATCCTCACCAATGATGATCGATACTATTCAGAATAGACTATTCGCTTCAATTTTCAACAGAATGTCAATCGAAATGAAAGTGATACGAACCTACTTGGAAGTGATAACTAAATGGAAAAAGAATGGATGGACGAATTTTATAGAGGAAAGGCCCCAAAAACTTTAAAGTTTGTGATGCGATATTCGTTAAAGCTCTAACATGCATCTATCCAGTTCAAGCGACATGAGACATTTAAGAGACTAGGGCATAACAAGGATGACCTTTTCGTTCATCTAACAAGGATTAACATAACTCAGTCGATCTCATACTAGAGTCAGAGTTATTGACAAGTTGAAGTAGTATAGCGAATCAAAGTTGGATTACTCAACAATAATGGTGGAGAGTAGTTGGGAGCCAAGAGGCATGGTGTAGTTGGAGTAGAAGATTGAAGATTCAGCAAAGGCGAGAAGATGCAATGTTCGCAAAGGCTTCGACGAGGACGTCAAAGGAATAAGTGGAGGAGAATATCATGGATAAAACTATAAAGAGGGTGTTCGATGTAATACTCATGTATGTTTATGTCTTTCATTTTTGTTTATGTTTTGCACTATATATAAAGGACTGACAATAGGCTTGACAACCCCATTTTTGTTACCTTTAGTGGCTGTTTTAGGCTTGTAAATGAAGATTGTGTCATATGGGCACTTGTGGAGATTTTGGTTTGTGGTGGACCTTCTTGGACCTTTTGTCATGCGATTGTTCAGTTCTTGTGAAGTTCATGTTTGCAATTTGCATTGTTTATCAAGTGTTTACTGAAATGATTGCTTGTGGATCCTAAGTTAAACGCTTTCTCTAACCTATTTTATCTTTTGTAAGTCTTTAAGAGACCCTAAGAGGTTTCGAGGAGGTTGACCTTTTACGGACGGACACGCAAGGGTATCACATGACTTAGGCAGAACCAGCTAAGTTTGTGACAATATAAGCTCTTCAATCTACTATTTTATATTGTGACATTCTTTGGTGTCATGATTTTCTACTTCTAACATATCAACTAAGCATATAAACTAAGTCTACGAGTGTTTCTTCTTCCCTCCACTTGAGTTTGAGGAGTGTTGTCGCTTAAAGGCCAAGGGCATAAGTTCTCGAGGATATGAAGTTCGAACTCCCTCACCAACTGGGCAAAGGAGCATATAGAAAATAACTTCAAGAGAGCGTACAATTATCATGCTAAGCCTCTTAACCTAATCGAGAAGGCATGATACTTTAGGGTGTCCAAGGTGTCATATAATGGTATCTGGGCATAGAACGCTATAATATGCTCCATCGAGTCAATGCTACCATTGACTGCTTCAAGCATGTGAGATGAAAGTTTGTTAGAATCGCTTCCTCCTTGATTTTCTAGGTGAATGACAACTGACCTAAGGTAGGGTCGACCAACGTCTCCCATTTTAATTGTTGGAACTATAGATGCATCTCCTTCAAATTTCGGTCTATCTACTGTAGTTAGATCCATAGGGAATCCTTCATCGAGTCCGTTGATTGAGTTTTAAATTCAGGCGAGGAAGAGTGAAAGTGGTATGATCTGTTGAATTTCATGATCGATGATCAAAGTACCCCCTCGACTGACGATTCGATGGGCCTCAAGCACTCTTGAGATATCAACACTATATTGGGAAATCTCGGCAAGTGCCGATAGTGATGGAGTCGAGGATTATGACTGAGTTGGTGGAGTTGCCTATTGGGCCAAAATCAGAGCGGCGGCTTGTCTCATGCTTGTTATTATATGTGCTTACTAAGTTAGGTTTAAAAACACCTCAACAGGGATAAAGAGGTGGCCCAATGCTGTCCCTGGAGGTGAAAGACCCAAATTGTTGAATAGGCGCTAGTACGCATTTGAGTTTGCATCGAGGTGGATTCTCCAGTGTGTGGAGAGGATGGTTGTTAATCGACTTGGGTGAAAGTACTGTGAGTCGGAGGCAAAGCTTTTTTGTTTGAGCGTTCATTGAGAGGATTGACAGGTGGTTGTTCCTATGACATTGAGTGCTCTTTCTAGCACAAAAAATGTTACAGGAAGGTGTTATTGATGCCCAGATCAGCCCAATGTAGTCTGAACCTGTATACATATGGTTGCCCAAGGTGCTTCCGAGATGAAAACACTAAACTCTCGAGGTGCCAGTTACACAAAGACTGAGGTCAAAAGAGATTTTTAGACCCGATTCCTTTGTCACACAAGTTAGTAATTTGAGGTCTATGAGTACAAATACAAGTACTAAAAAAAAAAGTTAACCCCTTACTCATCGTGTTGAAGACGAGCTTTTATACTTAGTTATAAAAAGATGGAATATGAAATATTCTACGAGGTAACCTTTAATCGCCTCCAATGGTCCTCTCTTGGCCTCTTGTTCATATGGGCGACAACGGGGGGGGGACAACCTTATGCTGCCTACCTTGAACCTACTTTGGACTCTTATCCATGCGAGTAGATGACTCAAAGTGACTTGGATCTCTTCCCCCCATGACTCCACGTAATGATTATGTGTTGATTATATGATGATATACTCCCTACCATCATGAGAGATAGCTTTTAACTATATTTAACAATCTCAATTTGATATTTTTTTTCTATGTAGATGATAATGATGAAGAGAACCCATACTAAGCGAACGAACCAATAAAAGTATTTTTTGTCTCATTCTTGTACATCACGTGGAGGATATATAACAAATAATAATAATGGTAATGATAATGATATTAATAACGAAGATAGTAATGATAAAATTACTGGTAATAAAATTCTTTTGATTGCATTTGCATTGCTTGTGACTTTGATTCATATGCAGTCTGCTGGGTTTACCATTACCGGTTATTGTCCTGATCGCCGTAGGTAGATGCATCCGCGTTGGATTCGATGAGAAAACGATCAATTTGCTCCATACAGATTTGTTTTATGTTGCGACGGGTTCTTTTACTCGTACAGCGTCGCACACATTGGCACTTTGTTATCGAGAAGCTCACCATGATGACGCCAGTGCTGATGCAAATGGACTTCCAAGTAAGAACAAATAAACAACTAATAATAATAAATAAAATTACAAAACAAGCTTAGATGGTAGTCATAATCATTAGGCAATTGGCAATTGCCAAAGTTTTCCTCTTTTCCCCCTTTTTTTTGGCTTGAAATGTTAAATTTCTAACCCTAAAAATAACATATTATTGTAGTATTTTCAAATTCTTAATTTTCTCTTTGCTGAACTTTCTTTTTTTGGGTGAACTAGGAAGATCATCACAAAAAGGGATTCGATCATTCACCAAAAGGAAACAGATAGATCAAGCAAGAGAACAGTTTGAATCTTGAACACCAAACCATTACACACCTGCTGTTCTCACAATGCCGATTTGGATACACAAGCCCTTGCATTAGCTTCTTTCTGTGAAAAGAAGTTCTTCTGATCGATGACCCTCATTTCTTCCACTTAAATTCCCTGCAGACAAGAGTTACAACCTTGCTTAGACAAAGATGAAGGATCAAAGAATATAAGCAATGACATAATAGAGAGAATTGAGTAAGATGGAAAGAATGCAGAAGAGAGTAAGCGTTTCTCATAGAGCTAAAAGGTCTCCCTTCTATCAATAATGCTGGAACAGTACACCATAGTCACATATTACAAGTTCCTCACAGAAAGCTTCAGAAATATTGCCTTACTACAAACTAACATAACACGTTGATTGATGATTCAAGTTCAGAAGAAACATCAGGGACAACTCCCAAAACCTCGAGTACCAAGGATGTCTCTTGGCGGAGCGGCAATGCAACCTCAGAACAATCCACAAACAACTGATCCTATGAACTAAGATGAGGATTAAGCTTTAAACTGCCACTCCCTGCGACACATAGGGCAATGCGGCTGAGGGGTCTGCGAGTTAACCCATTTGAGAATACAATGCAGATGGAAAGCATGATTACAGGCACCCCAGATCAGTGGGCAATCGTCACCCGGGAATTTACAGTCTGGGCAGCAACCATCAAACGCCATTCTGCAGATCCCGCATGTTTCATCCTGAGCATCCCATGTCCACGAAGCCACAGCATGCCACTTCAGTATTTTGACCTTCATCAGGTTTACTGAGGAAGAAAACCACGGTCATTTTAGCTTTTGCTTATTCAAAGCGTATCGATAGAGTGCAATATAAAGATGATTCTAAGCAGCTTTCCTGAGAACCAAAATGGCTCCAACACATTGTATACGAAAAACAGAAACATAATCTTGTATACCTTATGTTAAATGCAAGATATAACTGCAAAAATTTGAATCAATAACCTCGTGTCGAGAATCAAATCAGCCACCATAACATATTACTATAAGTATATCTAGACTACTCAAACAACTTCAGAAATGAAAACAATGGTAGCATCTGCAAAATATAGTGAAGGAAACCTAACAAGATCAACAGCAGAAAGGGCAGTGATGATACTTCAAACAATACTATTAGAAGCACCTGCCCCCAACATTCAAGAACATCTTCACTCTAGTAGGATCTTTAACAAGTGCATTTGCCATCAGCTTATGAAACCTTTCTTAAGAAATAAAAGATTCTTCCACAGAACTCTCACAAGAATAAGCAAATAGGCAGTTCTTAGTGATTGCATCTATTTTGAAACAGAAAGGATTTATATGTTTTCATCGAGCTAAAAACTACAAGTCATTCATGAAGTTTAACATGTGAAGGCTTCATTTAACATCAAGAGACAAAAAGAAATTGGACCATGTACTGCTCTCCAGGCTCACTAAACAACTAAAAAAATAAATTGATTCTCAAAGCTCTTCCCTGTTTTTGTTTGACTTGTAGTTCATTTTGACGAAGGCTGCACACCTGAGATGGGATCAATCAAAAGTTATCTATCTATAAGGCCTCTAAATCTTGCCATTAGATCCACAAATTACCTAATCTTGTTTTATGAAATATCATTGAAGAGCGTATTTGCAAATCTCATCCTACCCTGAGTAGAGAGAGAGAGAGAGAGAGAGAGAGAGAGAGAGAGAGAGAGAGAGAGAGAGAGACTGCACCGCGAGGAGAGGGAGAGGGAGAGGAAAGAGAGGTTTGCTGCACCGTCGGGGGAGAGAGAGGGGGACTGCACCGCCGGGGGAGAGAGAAGAGAGAGGGATGCTGCACCGCCAGCAGAGAGAGAGAGAGAGACGCACTGAGGGGAAGTGGCCGCCTTGCGCACGAACGCCGGTCGTCGGTCGTCGGCCGCCTTTCACCCGACTGGGAGGAGGAGGAGGAGACGTTCGGGGATTAGGGTTTGGAGACAGAGAAGGGTGACGGGGTTACTATGACTTGACATGATCTGATCAAATGAATTGGCTTTTAGCATTTGATCTGGTCAAATCAATTAGTTTTTCGGTTCGACCAAACCAAAGTGGACCGAGCCATGATCTGATCAAATCTATTACTGGTTCGAGCCACGATGTTCGATTCGATTTTGATGAATAGAGTTTTGAATATTAATGGAATAAATATATGTTATTTCCAGAAAATATAATATAATAGAGAAAACTATGATAATGATACGGAGCATCGCTTCTCAGCGGGACGCGAAATCTCGAACGCATTTTAATTCGAGCGGGCGATAACCCAAAACCCGTTCGATTTGGATACTTTCCCTATCCATTTGAGAGCTTCCGGTCCCCTCTTCTCCGATCCGTCGCCGATTTAGGGTACTGTTGAGGTATGAACGAAGGGGACTTGAGGGAATCCTTCTGTTTCTAGGGTTTCGGTTCGATCCATTGGCGGCGGCGGCGGCGGCGGTGGCACTGGAAATATTCGGATTTTGCGACCATGAGTGCGGTGAATATAACGAATGTTACGGTGTTGGATAATCCCACGGCGTTCCTCAGCCCGTTCCAGTTCGAGATCTCGTACGAGTGCTTGATTCCACTGGAAGATGGTATATTTCTCGACCAAAACTTACAACTTTAAGAAAAAGTCCCGCCTTTCGTGGGTTTCGTTGTGCGTCTTTCCTTTGATGCTTCTGTTCGTGTTACACTGTTGTTTATCATGGCTTGGTTTCATTTTCTATTCTTTTCTTCTTGTTATGGAATCAAAGTGAAAGGTGATTATGGTTTGTAGGAAGGGTTGTCCATGAAACAACATTATGGCGTGGTGGCTGAAATTTGAGCTTTAGATGATACGGAACATGGAAATGGAGAAGAAGAGGGAGTAGAAGCTTGTTGAATTTATTGAGGGAATCGAGATACTTGTAGATGTCTTATTCCCGTCAATAACATTGTTCTTTTTGTAGGATTAGCACTAGTTTATCAATGTAACGTATGAAAGCAGGGTGAGGAGTGGTGACGGTGACATATTTTAGGAAGTTTTCTTGGGACTTATTTGAGATGTTATAGTCAAATTTAACGAGCTTAAGTCTATCGATATACAAGATATTTAATGTTATGGCTGTGTGCCAACTCCTTAGATCATGACACAATACCTCTTGTGGAATACTAGCAGGTTATATGTGCCTGGTAAATGTTTTAGTTTAGCATAATATTGTGCTGCCGAGATGCGTAGAACAAAGGCATGTATCATTTTTGACTTCTTTATATTCATAACTAAGCTCACAGGATGATGTTATGATATGAGAATATGTCCTTTCAATCACATTTTCAAGATTATCAAAATTATACCTAGAAATCCACTAGGTTTTTGTGCTTGTGGGATACTATACTTTGAATAACTTTAAGCTATAACCACTAAACAAAATAGTTTAAATTGTATCTTATCATTGTGTCTTTAAAGCATCCATTTAGAGTTTCTTATTTATTTTTGTTCGATGCAGTCCAAGTTATCGACATAATGCAAATATATATCTTCTTAAATACATTTAGATTGCTCATGACACAAATTTCAAATATATTAAATAACAAGTAAGAGCAATGAAAGTTTGTTAGTCTCAGAATGCTTATACAGCAGTGCATACTTTTGTGTACGTTGTTTAGAAGGTTATGGTGTATCCCACAGTTGGAGTCATGCAGCTATTATCAGCCCTTTACATTTTCCAACTAACATATGAGACTACTGACACAAAACTGAAGCAGATTAGCAGACACTAGATTAGGATTTTGCTGAGATCATTGCAGGGGATTAAGAAATATCAAAGAAAGTTGAAGTTTTACTTGTTGAAAAGATTTTATGTGTATTCATTAAGGTGTCAGTCAACATTATTTATAGATTGCAAGGAGTTAGGTAAGTTCTAGGAGTCTTTATGAGTTTAGGGCTTAGGGACATTTTAGGGATTATTGGGTTAGGAATATTATGTAAGACTCATTTTGTTCTACTTTGAGATTCACCATGGAAAAATAAGGAGTTTGAACTTATTCCTCTTGTTATACTTAATATTGGTGGAACTTTTGGACCAAGACAATTCTTTAGCCTCTGGGTGAAATTATGCATGGTCGCGTAGGGAAGCCATTGGGCGCTCACCTACGCTTCCAAGCGAGGTGAGGTGACGCTTGAAGGCCTCGAAACTAGTCTAGGTGGGCACCTTCAACTAGGTGCGGCCTTGGGCTTAGGCGTTGGGCAGACTAGGCGCTTGCTTGTTTCAAATCAGGCTTGGGTCAAGCTTGAGTCGAGCTTAATTCTCATTGGTTCTAGTTCGATTGAACCAGATCATCCAATCCTAAAACCCCCGTGCACACACGTACGAGCCCTAATCGCATTGGTGTCTTCCTCTCCAATGATCAACTATTGTGGTGTTTTCCAATTCATCAGTGAATGACAATGTTGCGTCTTCCTCTCCAATGGTGAATGGCGCCAGTGGTGTCTTCCTCAGTATCTCTCTCTCCTCTTCCTCCTCTGTGGTTGCACCCCCTAAATCATGACAGCACCCTGTTCCCTCTACCATAGTCGCCAACATCTTCCCCCCTTCGTCATAGCCCCCTATGTTGGCGTTCGCCAGCACCTTTCCCTCCCTCTTTCCCCTTCTATTACAGCCCCTCGCATTGGCATCCGCCAGCCTTTGTTGCAGCCCCCTCACCCCCCGTGTTGGAGTTTGCTAGCGTCTTCCCACCCTCTCCCCCTCCACCCCCCCCACCACCCCCATGCGCCCTTTATTGTAGCTCCCCTCCTTCCCCGACAGCATCCTCCTCCTTGATAGTTCCTCTCTCTGCTCCCAGACCATAGCCCCCTCTCCTTCCTCTTTCCTCCCTCTTCCCCTCCCAACTGCAATGCTCTCCTAAACCCCCTCCCTCTTCCCTCTTCGAATGACTAGTGACTAGTATTCTCCCTGTGGCGACGGTGTAACATGACTCCTTCCATTGCCATCAACCTTCTTTCCTTGCCTTCCCTAGTTCCAATCGACCTGCTCCTATTCTCACCCCTCTCCTTTGCAAAATTATTTTTTTATTTATAATAGTTAATTCTTAAGAATACAAGTTTATGAATAGTGTTGATTACTGTATTTGCGACTACTAGAATTTTGAATTGTTAATTCTTGCTATAGTTTTGCATAATGTTAATTTTGATATTAATCTTTTATTATTATTATTAGATTCAGAAAATTTAGCATTTTAATAATTTGTAGATGGTTAAATGAATATAATTTGATATTTAGTGGTGATAATTTGAATATGAAATTATATAAAACTCATATTTTGTCTATTTTTATTTTAATGGTTGACTTTTTTAATTATAATCTTTTTATCAATTTTATATTAGCGAGCGCATTGCTTGGTCGAGCGCCTATTACCTCAAACATTTTTGAACCTTGGTGTCTTTCAGCATGTAGCGCCTTTGACAACATTAGTCATGTGTAGATCTCTGCCCATATTGTGGGTAAGGTCTAAAAGTCCATATTTGTGCTAAATGCTTATGTTATAATTATTAGGCTTAAAGTTGGATTGTTATAGCTAAAGAGTATGGGGGCAGGAGCTATGTTGAAATTTTCTAATACTTTACACTTATCAGCAATAACTCAAGCAGTTAATATATGGGTGCTATTATGTGATGAACTCTTATTCAAACTGAGTCAGTAGGACATGTAATTTCACCTTTAGCAGACATGCACAGAAAAATAACAATGGCCATTCAAGAAATGAGAGTTTACTATATTTCTGAAGTAATGGAAGATCATCGCATGTACCTTCCTTTATCTTTAGCAGCCATCTGAATTATTACGTCTGAAGGTAATTTCTTTACCATTTGGACTATTTTTTCGTAGTATCTTCAATCATCCAAAAGTGCACACAAACAAGGTTTGTTTACACTGTCAATTCAGAACAACTTTACAACAAGGATGGATTTAAGTGAAAAATATGGAGTTCAGGAAATATCATTATCCTCCTCATTTCTCCACTGCTGATTGCTATAGAACATGGACATCCAAATGTCTTTTCATATATGAACACAGGGTTTAACATCATGATATGTGTCGGATAAAGCTTTCCTGGACTAGGTTCTTCCGTATTTTCATTTTTGTTGTTTGGAATGCTTGTGCTGCATTAATAGGCACCTTCTTAAGGAGGCAAACACAAACTGGAATATTTAATTTTATGGTAATTTTGCTCATGGCCTTTTTTTGTTTCTTAGTATCGGCATTAACAATTATTTTTGTGCTCAACTCTTCAGATTTGGAATGGAAACTCATATATGTTGGTTCAGCAGAAGATGAAACTTATGACCAGCTCCTCGAGAGTGTGCTTGTTGGTCCTGTCAATGTTGGGAATTATCGCTTCGTTTTCCAGGCAATGTCAGAGAAATCTGAACCAAGATATAAAAATGGTTTATACACATGATCTCATAAAGTGACTTGCTCCTCCCTTTTTTAACTTTCAGGCAGATCCACCAGATCCAACCAAGATCCGTGAAGAAGACATCATAGGCGTCACAGTGCTACTGTTAACTTGCTCGTATCTGGGGCAGGAGTTCCTCAGAGTCGGCTACTATGTGAACAATGACTATGACGATGAGCAGCTCAGAGAAGAACCTCCTCCAAGGGTTTTGGTTGATAGAGTCCAGCGGAACATCTTGGCCGACAAGCCTCGTGTCACAAAATTCCCAATCAGCTTTCATCCCGACCCCAGCGAGAACGGAGGGCAGCAACAGCAGCCACCAGTCTCACCCGAAAGTCATACAGATGATGATCCACGGTCCATCCAAAACTCCAAGTGTTAGCTGGTGCTTGTGCGTTTTATCGATGTCATCTGTAGAACGGTAACTTCTCCAAGGTGTTGCCAATTTGGCTAATATAATTTGCTCTTTGATCCGAATACTGTGCCTGACCTGGATGGCTGGTGGAACTGAGATTAAGTACTTAGCCGGAGCTGTGTTTTCATTTGATGGGAAGGAAACTGCTCGGTTTGTACTCTGATCCATAATGTGCAGGTTTATCGATGGAACTTTGTAGCAATACAGTAGTGAGCCTTTGCTCCCTCTATTTTTGAGTGGGAAATGAAAACAAATTGTCATTTATATCTGCTGCCCATGCCAAGCTTTTTGTTTTCTCGACTTCTTCTGTAGTACTGTTGTGGTCTGCAAAATACAATCACTTGTTCCACCATTCATCCAAGCACCACCCCACCTTAAAAGATGATTGGTACCTCAAGGCTCGACTGCCAAAAGAGAAGAATGTTGCCCAACATTGGATTCTGCCACCGTGCTGCAGCGTATCACGCGTGCTTGTGAGAGCGTGATGGTATCTGAGCGATGTCAGAAAGAAAGACTCGGGAGAAGGAATACACAACAAAAACAAGATCATGAAAGCCAGTTTAACTTGTAAAGAATTTTTCAACCTTTTATCGAGGAAAGGGAAGCCAAACTCTGTACTGGTAAGGTGGTGACTGAGAAATCAAAGCTGCAAAAGGAATGGGGATTTCAGTTAGTTGAAAGCAGAAGCAAACGCTTGGCTGAACACATACGAACACGAGTACTTTTCAGGAACAAACATCTCCAAGAACTTCACCTCTCAAGAAAAGTATAGCATTTTGAATCCATCAAAGAGGAAACAAACGAAAGCATGTCCGATAAATAGCCAAATACTTGCAAAATAACAATACCTTTTTGCTACTTGAGTTGCATCATATAAGAGTCTCCAAAATAGTGCACTGCCATCCATGCATTTCAACACTTAATAACATATTTCCTGGTGTCATGTAACAACTCAAGCATATAGTCTGAATTTTGACATAACACAGCCATAATACAAACATTAGAAATTCTATATAGACAGTGAGACTGCCTATCTGTTATATACCATGCAATGGCCATTGCAGTTTTTGTCACTGAAATTGGATATGGAATTAACCATTGAAAGCATTAAAGGAGCCTCAAATGGTACATCTGCTTTGTGTAGGCTTGGAAGGTAATCTACATGATTTAACTATTACAAAGGCAAAAGAAGAACAAAAAAAAAAGTATTTCAAAATACAGACTACACTTGCCTGTGATTCAGCCAGTTCAAACAAAGGGTAAAATTGTGCAGAATGAATTCTGATGTTCTGTTTGACCAAAGTAACTTTTTTAAAGATTTGTCAAAGATATTTCTACTTTGGTCTGAGAATAGGCAACAGACGTACAATTTCACATTATGACTAGAGTTTTATGCCAATCGCGCCACATGTCAACATCACAAAATGCATCCCAAGAATTCGTCCAAACTTCATCCTTAGTTCGTGCTTTACCTTTCTCCATGGAGTCTTAATGTGCCATCAATGATGTTCCACTTCAGTTTAGTTCCTATACTTGAAAGCTCCTGCAAATTCTAGTGTTAAGATTATTTTGGTGCTTAATGTGCTGAAAGAGCTTCAGAGAATGCAAACATCTGCATCATTACCTACATAACAAACAAAGAACTGAGTATCAGTTTTAATGTCACCATGTGTAACTTTACGGAGAACACAACACAGGTACACTAATCACCCCCGAAAAATTTTAGTGGATGTGGTCTCTCATGGGCCTGATGTCTGAGATGGCACATATGGATCCCAACCATCAGGCCTTATGAGAGATGGCATCACCCCTAAAAATTTTGAAGGATCCACCAAGATAGCAGTGTTCCTTCTTCAATGAATACTAGAAAAGTTATTTTATTTCTCATCCAGAATTTTTTGAAGTAAAACTTTCTGTTTAGATTAAAAAACCCTTTCATAGATATTAAATTAATTGCAGGATTTGGTGAAACTTCTTGTAAATCATCATCACCTAGAAATCACATCATCGCTGCTTAAAAGGGACTTATTTCACGAGCCAACTTCAATTGCCACTCAGGAACCAGGCGTCGCGCTTTAGGTGCTGTAGTGTCTTTTGCAAGCGCAACTGCATCACCAGCATGGATGACGGCAACTACATCTTCAAGAAGATCATCTCTACCACCTCTTAGAGGATCCTGTAAGCGAATGCCTTTGGTATTAGAAGTAAAGCAAATTTAAAACTAGAGTTGAAACATAGATAGTCATCACTTCCTGTTTTATATTTGTTCACAGAAAAGAAAAAATACGTTGAAACAGAATCCATGCAATTAATACAAGGCTCATAGGTTCTGCATAATGATTCCGGTATGTAATAAAAATTAAAAGACAATTAATTGCTTTACTTGATTAGGCAGAGTTCCTTTTCTTCTGATTCACAATTTGACCTATGAGTAGGGCAAGTCTTCAATTTCAAATCATTCCTAAGTCACTCTAGCATTCACTAATATCCTGATCTCTATTATTTTTTTGTCATCTCAAGTCCTGCTTCTCCAGAAAGTCCTAGAATATTTGCAGTTCTCTTCCGGGTCCAGATTTCAGCTAGACAATTTAAGCCTCCTATCAAATGGCACGTATTATGCCAGAACTGAATACAAGAGATCTGGGCCTCTCGCTTGGTACATACTCAAAGGTTGGTTCACTGAAACATGGATAACAAGACCAAGAATTTGGCATATTAATTGCTAGTGAATGCAGGACAGTAAACAAATTGGAGGAAAAGAAAACAACAGGCTGCAATCTCAGATTCAATTCAATTTAATTTTTCTTTTGTCATCTCAAGTCATGCTTCTCCAAAAAGTCCTCGAATATTTGTAGTTCTCTTCAGGGTCCAGATTTCAGCTAGGCAATTTAAGCCTCCTATCAAATGACATGTATTATGCCAGAATTAAATACAAGAGGTATGAGCCTCTCACTTGGTACATACTCAAAGGTTGGTTCACTGAAACATTGGATGCCAAGACAAAGAATTTTAGCATATTAATTGCTAGTGAATACAGGACAGGAAACAAATTGGAGGAAAAGAAATCAGCAGGTTGTAATCTCAGATTCAGTTTAATTTTCACAAATGCAAGCTGCAGTCAGAGTATACAAGAAAATAGACCGGCAGTATTGTAAAGGATTCGAGAGAAAATTTATAAAACATAACTCTATGGTCAAACCATTTGACAGCAAAATATCATGAAGAATATAAAGGTCAAGCAGCTGCAGCAATTAAGGAAGAAATAAAAAAAAGAGGACAAAGAATAGACAAAACAGGAGATGGAAAGATGACTATTTCTATTTATTTATATTAAGTACTTGCACAAAGCTAATGCCTAAACCATAAATATAACATCAATATTACATCCCTATTTCTGTTCTCGCTGAACCCTGCAAACAGAATCTTTTCAATAATGATTCCTTCTGAATAACAACTAGTAGAACTCTCCATAAATGGTTCAACACGAGTAGTACAAGATAGGGAGACATCAACAAATTCAACGCAATACTTCCTGCCATAATTTTAATGGAAGTCACCCACATGGGAGTTTAAATCTACTTGAGATGGGTAAAGCAACCAAGGATAAACAGAATAACTTCAAGAAGGTATAAGATAGAGTTTTGAAGAGTTTTTAGGACTAAATTTACTGTTATACTGCTGTTAAAGCACATTAACTCAGAATAAGGAACATTGTTTCACAAATTAGACCTGTATCAGTCACTGATTGGATACCGGTGGTGTACTGACACATGGTACACTAATACATAATGATGCCGATGTCTCAAAGAAAAAGAAGAAGGAGAAGAGGAAGGGATACAGAAGGAAGATGGAGGCGGAAGGAAGAAGGCAGCAGACAACGAGGAGGAAGAAGCACAAGGAGAAAGAGAAAGTTGGAAGAGGAGACAGTGGAGTAAGAGGAGGGAGGAAAAAGAGAGGGAAATTCCCATAGATTCTGCAATTAACAGAGGGAAAAAAAATAATAGAAGAGAAAAGACGAGAAGCATAAGATGACAATAGATTATAGCAGAAGTTGCACTCCTGAGGGCAGTAGCAATTGAAAATAGAAAAGTGAATGGCTCAATTACCACGAATTTACCTGCAAAAACAAATCAGTGTGTGTCTTGCCTTCATACAAGATTAATTTAACTTGAGCACCAACACTCCTGAGGGCAGTAGCAAAGTTTTCACTGCAAAATTAGGTAAGTTACTCATAAAAGCCCATGGAAAACCTTTAGTCCAAGTAACATGATTAAGTAAAAGTTGGATTACCAATTAATATCATTTCTAGAGGTAAATCCATATCCAAAGATAAATAAAATTAACTATAATAATTGTTATGGAGGCCATATGTATGCAGCATTAGTGAAACCTCACTTCTCATGTGGAGAATTATGATAATGAGCACCTGTCATGGAAAATTATGACGAGAAATTGGGTTTGTCTCGAAGGTCAAATTTTGAACAACACAATATGTATTAAAACAAAATGGATAGTGCTTTGAAGGAATTCAAACAGCCTCGCTCTTAACAAATGAGGTGAAGTTTAAATGTTGTATATAGATCCATAAAGCCGACTTAAATTCTTTAGTTTAAGCTTGATGGTTCTAATGGTCATAATGATCACACAAATATAGACAAAATCCTGATGCCAACAAATTTACCACATTCACCTAGCATGTTGATTGGTAAAAAACAAAAAAATCAAACAAAGAGTCTCTGAAACAAAGCACTTGATATGCAAACACAAAAAATGACTTGGTAGTACAAAATGTAGGAAGAAGAGCTATTGGGATGTGTTGAAGTGATATTCTTGTGCCTTAGTTGTGGTTGCCATGATATTCATGTTTCCATACTGATAAGAATTTTCAGAAGGAATCTGACGCTTCAAATTCATTTTCAATTGAGGCAATCTTGTTCATTTGACAAGTGTTTATTCCTTCTCGTAACAGTTTCACCAAGACCAACCTGGCAATAGAGGGTATTGAATAGTCTCCTGTTCCATGGAAAAGGATAATCTGAGGCAGGCAGATAATAGCTGGGTGAAAACTTTGGTCCTGTACAGTCAATTCTGGAGAAAAACGCTGTAAGGACTGCTCCCCCTCCATTATGCTGTGATAGAAGTTTTAAATTGTTGTGTGGGATAATTACATGTGAGTGACATTCAGAAAAAGATGGAGCACAAAAAATAACACTGACCAACGAAAGGAATGTAGAATAATTACCTGAGAAAGATGCTGCGGTACAGGCCACGTCTATGGACATGATCGACCAAGTCAAACAAGTTATATCTGTCAATTGAAGTTTTGGAACAATTTTTTACAATTTTATTGAGTCATAAAATTGATAAAGCAATTTAGGATTTAAGCTAAAAAAATATAACAGCCAAGAGATCAAGTTGTCTTTGACTTTGCGAACCTTTCTCTTTTATCAACAGAATAGTCCTAGCTTAAATTCAAGGGAATAGTTATTTAACATCCAGCATATGGAAGAGGGAATAATCAGTTCTTCCAAACTATTGAGAATTGAACTCAGCATAACATCAATGCATGACGGAATTTTCTTACAGTCTATATGGTTCTATGCATCAGCGGGTATGCACCACTGTACTTTACTTATAATTTTGAATTATTTTAATTTCTAATTGGAAATAATATCTATTGTAGGTGCTCCTTATCTTGGCACCTCTTGGATTGAATTCCAAGGATTCTATGAATTAAAGACTCCTGGATGTATTTCTTAAAAAAAAAAGAAATGTAGCTCTTGCCCCCACTCTCTTAAACTCTCTATAATGTGATAATTTTCCATTTTGTGAATTTTTTTCTTACTCTGGATTTAAGGTGTCCAATACTAGTCTTTATTTAAGCATTGTATATCACTGGGATGGATTTTTGAAGCAGCCAAACACACTTAATGAAAATAATTATCCTTAGAGAGTCCGGATATATCCTTCCTTTAACCTTTTTTTTTTCTTTTACAACTTTTAATGCATCTCTATAGTAGTTCCCCCACTTCAATATTATGCTTACATTTTTTACTTGTTACTGTAAAACTATTATCAGGTTATAGATCTAACTTCATATACTTCAGCTACCATGTTTAACTACTACAACAATAATAAGATGCGATGTCACAGCTATTTGGGATAAATCTATGTAAATCTTTTTCCTCTATTGAGCTCTAAAAAGCAATACCGTTGTCATTTTTTTAACTGCTAAAATTAATTTACTGCAAACATGTGCTTTGCAAAATTTTAAATGGTATATACAAAATATATTTCCAGGAAGAAAATAAAAAAGCATCAAAAGTACTAATCATTGAAGACATGCTATTTCTAAAAGCAATTCGGTGTAATTAAAACAATACAGGAAAGCTAATAAGCAACATGTGCATGTTATAATTGCATCTTTTATTGTTCTTTTAAGGTTGACAAAAATCATGCATGTTATAATTGACTAGAGAATGTGCAGAAATAAGCAACACGGTATATCTTCATAATGTGTCATCATGATCTGTAATGAAGAAATTGAACATCCTGCTGGATTATGAGGCTATGGGCTAAGACAAATTCATTTGCTAGTATATCTTGTGATCTTCAGACTTGAACCATGGAAATTATAATATCTTAGCCACCAATGTGCACGTGCTGCTACCAAGCATTCCATAGATGACACATCATATCATATAATTTAGTTGGGGAACTTGCCAAAATATAGAAGCCAGTTTTTAGTAAGAAAAAACCATCAGAACCCTCAAAGAAGCACAATAAACATCATGTTCATAATATAAATGGAAAAACAAATTTTGCATGGTAACAAACTTAAGAAAATGTGAAGAACTTCATAGGAAACCAATTAAAACATCAAATACTTAAATACTTGCCCCCCAGACAAACCAAAATAAGTTTTTATTTGGGACATGCTCCAAGAAGTGTTTTCTCCTTGATGTTCTCTCAATGCCTGATCAACAAGTGCGCAAGCAGCAATATGTGCACCAGCTGATTGTCCCATTAAATGGATCCTATGATTTTAGTCATGAATAGGAAAAATAGATATTAGATGCAGCAAGATGGCCATATAATCCAGTGCACATGGAAAAATAGCCCTGAAGCAAATTAAATCACAATATACTATAGACAACTTTTAACACTTAGAACATAAGATCCGATTAAGAATACTAGAAAGGAGATTGATCAACTAAGTTCTTATTTGTCCTAATCATTAATATATAAATTTATTTTAAGTTGGATCAATCACCGAACTGAGCATGGAAAAGCTTAATTAACTTGATTTTTACATTGCTTTATGTAAAAAAACTTATTAATCAATCTCCTTATCTACAGATACTTTCAATAAAAATTTAGAGTTATTAACTAGTTGGTTAAATTATAAGTTTGAACATCAAATTGGTTGGTCATATGATCATGTCAAATTTGCCTAGTAGAGCATGGTTCAGCGACTATTCCTTCCTTAGTGACACCCATTATAGGATAACTAAAATATAGCTTCTGCTAGCTTATTCATTCACTGAACAGAATTAGGGACATGATAGGCTTGCCTCCCTCTCATAGGAACTGTCTATGGTATAAGTTTTATCAAGATCAATATGTGCATTTTGTACCAATAAAAGAAGCTAATGTGGCTGATAATAGACAATTCATAAACTATGTACCATGTAAAATGAGGGTGAGCAGGTTGCTTCCTTAAGACTTCAATGAGGTTAACATAAGTCCCAGATACAGCTTCTTTATTCATAGGGTAAGGTTGTGTCCTTTGACCTTTCTAGATCCTATACCGGTGAAAGTCTCATGCATTAGACTTATCCTTTTATGTAGTATGCAGTATGCACTATGTAAGACATGTAGCCTTCAAGTTGATTTTGAGCTTTCGAAGCATTAAACGACAATGTTGTCAAAGGCACTAGGTGCTGAAAGGTGTCAAGGCTCTAAAACATTTGAAGTGCTAAGTGCACACCTAGGCGCTCACCAATATAAACAGTGATTTAAAAAGCATTTGGCACCAAAAGGCGTCGAGGTCCAAAAACACCCGAGGCGCTAGGCGCTCGCCTGAGCGAAGCGAGACGCTAAAATATAAAAATATATAATATAATTAATTAATATAATTATTTAAACAAAAATATAATATTAAATTAAAAAATCTTACAAAATCATAATATCACATTAAAAAAATCACAAAAATTCAAAACAATAACAATAATTTCAAATCAATAAAAATTAGCAATATTAAAATCAAAATAATATATTATTAATCTAATAAATAAAAAAATATTGTTACTAGTTTACTGTTAATAGTATACTATCGAGTCGATGTGAGAAGAGGTAATAGCGAGCAATGCCAGCGGGAGCGGGAGAGGCGAGCGGTGACAATGGCAACGGTAGCAGTGAAAAGCGATAGTAAGAGCGGGAGCGGCGAGCGACGATAGTGGCAGCGGCAATGGCAGTAGTAGCAGCGAGCAGCGAAAGCGGGAGTGACAAGCGGTGATAGTGGCAGCGGTAGCGATGAGCAGCGGTAGCGGCAGTGACAGCGGGAACGAGAGTGGCAACGGTAGTGGTAACGGCAGTGACAGCGGGAACGGGAGTGGCGAGCAGCGATAGTCGCAGCGATAGTAGCGAGCACTGGGAGCGACGACAATGGCAGCGGTAGCAGTGGCAACAGGAGTGGCGACAGTGGCAGCGGTAGCAACGAGCAACGGCAGTGGGAGCGACAGCAATGATTGAACCAACTAAAGCACCGAAGACCGAACCAGACCTAAAACGCTGGTTTGGTCACCTAGTTTAACCCGAGCGCTCGCTCAAAGCGCCCGACGCTTGGGCTCGGACGAGCGCCCAAGCGACGCCTCTTTGAAGCGCGCCTCCTGAAAATGAAGCGAGGCGCTCGGGCCTCGCCTCGCCCAAGCGCCTATTGAAATCACTGAATATAAACATTATAAAAAATATAATTAAGGAGAAAGGCAATAATCAAGATAAAAATTAGATAAAATATGAATTTCTTATCATTTCATAATCAAAGTATCACTAATAAAAGATTGAACAACATTCATTTAAACATTTATACATCATTAAATTATTCAATTATCCAAATATAGTAAAAAAAAAGAAAATTAACATCAAAAGTCCAATAAACCTAGCTTGACAAATTCAATACATAACACATTTCATAAACTAGTATTAACAATAATTAACTATTATTAATTAGTAACAATCATTTGGTGGGAGAGGTGAGCTGGCTTACAATAGGAGAAGAAGAGAAAGAAGAAGCAAAGAGAGAGAGAGAGAGAGAAGGAGGTCGAGGGAAGAGAGAGCAAGAAGGGGGTTGTGCCACTGACCGTCGAAGCTATTGAGTGCCATCGGGAGAGGGAGGAGGCGATGAGTGAGAGAGATCCATGATAGGGATGCATCGTCGTAGGAGGTGGAGGAGAGAACACAACAAGGGGCATGAGAATTGGCACCACTGGAGGGCGAGAGGGATGGAGAAATGCAGCGTGAAGGAGAGAGAGAGGAAAAATAATAAGGTACCTCCATCTTCAAGAAGGGAGGTCCGCTGGAGAGCCACTCGCCTTATGCACGATGGTCATCGACTTGCACATGCATTGGAAGCTGAGATCCGACTGCCTTACGTGTGCATGAAGATGTGGATTAGGTTAAAGGGCGGGAGGGGGGCAGGTGGAGTGTGTAATGGCTTATCTGGCTTGGTTGAACCAAATCAATCAATTTGGGCCAGGCAAGCGCCTCGGCCCAAGTGCATGCCTAAGTGACGGTCAATTAAAGGCACTCGCCTGAACCCGAATTGAGGCATTTGGGCCTCGCCTGACCTCACACGAGGGCCTAGCTGAGTGCCCGAACGATATCATTGAATGATAATATCATACCAGTCCATCGAATCATGTAAGACTAGTCAAACTTATGTTAACAAGAGATAGCTATAGATCTAAATTAAAAATTAGTAGATATATTTTCCTTCACTTTTAGCTATTCAAAATTCAGGAGCATTTTTAGTTCAACAATTCTTTATAGATAAGTTGCACTAGTTAGCACTACATAACAAATCACTGGAGGGCAAAACTAAATGAATCTTCAATCATCAATTTCTCACCATATTCAATCTAAAATTTTGTACATGTTAATTTATGGTCCAGATCTGGATATAGTAGATAACTAATATTATTACCTCTTTTCACTCTTCTTTCTTATTTGATGGGGCTAATATCCTTGTTTGATACCCTCAAGTAGAGGTTTGATATAGTGGCACACAAGAAACTAAGTTGACATAGAATTTCCTATCAATCTTAAAAAATAAACTTCATGCCAAACTCCATCAAGCAGTTAATGTAAATATCTTTGATGGTTTGCAGTTAGCAACCCTTACAAGCATAATAAGTATCATGACATAAAACCCATACCGGTTAGGATCACCTCCATAGTCAACAATATTGTTGCATATAAATGAGATCCCTTGGGAGGCATCTTTTATCATATCACTTATTGTCCCTTGAGGAAAGTTTCTACAAAATGAAAACCTCAAGCTTGAATGAAACATAATATGGTGCCATCAGGATCAAGCTGCATATATCATCTCAAATGTAGAACTACAGTTTATCTTTGAAGAGCCTCAACGTTACCTGTAGTCTATGCATGCAACTATAACATCCCTTTCTGCTAAACGTCTCCCTAGCAGAGCACCCCATGCTTTATAGCTGAAGAAAGAAAAGATGATACCTATTAAATAGTTAACAATGTATCAGAAATTATGTTACAAAATTTCCCGTGCTATGTCATTCTCAACCATGTGTAACTCCACTCACCCAATGATCCAGGCCCCACCAGTTACAAATGCCACAACTGGCTTAGGTGTGCTGCCATTAATAGGCAAATACAGATCCAAGCTGCAGAACGAAAGCCCTTTAGTTCAGAAGAAATGAGAAGAAGAAATACATGTTAGAGAGGAACACAGTTTGCAATTGTCTACCGATTTCTTGGTTGTTCTCCATAAATTACACTTCTGCGCACCTGATTCGAGAAAAAATAGTAATATCCGACTGTAGGGAAAGAAGAGGCATTATTAATTGTATAGACCAACATATGAACACTATCAAGTAAATTAGTAACAAACTTGTAACTTGTTCATGAAAAGAAATGTAAAAGATGGTCATACAAATATCTCATGCATCAAGTGAATTTCAGAGCAAGGTTTAGTAAGAAGAGCACCTTGTATAAAACCTGGCATAAGTAAGAGAGCATAAAAACCGAGGGCAAGAAACTTTGTAATCCACCGAGAACCAACCCTGAACAAATTTGAATAGATACCGACTATAAAATTCCAGCTGGAATTCAATTAAAAAATTTGATGGAAGAAGAGAAGTAGAGCAGATATTTTGTATAAAAAGAAATAGTAGACAAATAATTTGAAATTTTAAGCAACTGTAAAAGAATGAACCCTTGGATGTTTGCAACCAACCAAATATAGGCTTCAGGTTTTGCAAAACAACACATTACCATTGAGAATCACCAAATGTTTAAATTTTAAAATGTTAAGCTTAATCAAGAAACTTACTGACTATATCTATATAAGATTTTTAGGGTGCTAATAAAATGCAGATTAATTAGCGAAGCTGTTCTTTCATCTGCCTCCAATATGAATAGAAGCTGTTGTAATAAGGTTTCGTCATTTACTAGAAAACTCAGCCTTTTTTTGGCGATGAGACTCTGCTAATGCTCATGTGTCCATCATCAAGTAGCATAAATCATAATAACAGATGAAACCTATATATTGCAGTTCATGGTTACACTAGTAGGTTGTTTGGGCACTCCAAATAATATGCCATCAAATTAGAGTGAATATATACAACATTATGTTGCACCATTCCATTATAAATCTGTTTAATCCATTGATTTCAAGAAGGAAATTCTAACCCTAGAATCTGGCATTTCCCATCAGGTAATCATGAAAGGGTGAGGCAAATTAGCGTACAAAAAATAAGAACAGGATCCATCTAAGTTAATAATGTCTTACCAGTCGACCTCCAAGCACTACATGGTTTAAGAAAGCAGAAAATTACTGAGATCCATACATCACGTCCTTATAAATCGGTTAGTTTATACTTTACAGAACAAACATTTAGGGTCTCGGGCCTATTAAATTTACGGGTCAATTTTCTTGGATAGGACTAAAGGCACATTATGGGATGAGCCCACGAATAAAAAATTCAAACAAAAAAACTCACTAATGAAATCCCAAAATTTGTACCCGAGGTATCGGAGGAGGATGAGGGTGAGCCGAGTAATGAGGTAGGTTTCCGCAGCGGCGTGGCCCATTTCTTGCCGGAAGGACGGGCGGCGAGATGGAGAGCCCAGCGGGGTTTCACCGGCCGTCCTCCTCCTCCGGCTGCCGGAGGAGCTGCGGCGGAGGAATGGCCTTTCCAGATCCATCTCCTCCGCAGCTCCGGCACCGTCTCCATTCGTGGCGGGACGATCGATCTCCATCGCCGACGGCCGAATGAGAGAGAGTCGGTTTGAAGAAGTTGAGAAGGCCAAAGAAAGCCGGGCCTTTCCTTTTCTTCGACGCATGACACTTATTGCCCGTATGCAATGATACGTATTACGAATATAGGCAACGTGGCATGGTACGAATGTCCGAATATATAAAATTTTGATCCAACAATAATATTTATCAGATTCACTGGTCAAGAATTTGAGAATTTTATGTGATAAATATTTAAAAAAATTATCTATTAATATAAAGATTCTTATAATTAAGTCTTACCGACCAAACAGACAGACGGGTAAGACAGTTGTCTTGGGTGGAAAAGCAAAAGCTGACACTCCCCTGACACGTGTCGACGATAGACGATGGATGGATGGATGGATGGATGGATGATTGAAAGCTGATATGTAGAATTAATCAAATATTTTTTTATAAGGAAAAAAAAACTTAAATAAGGATAACATATTTAAGGCTTAATTGAGTACATCAGACACGATCTTTAAGTCATATTATTAGCAAACACCAAGAAAATAGATATTGGAATCCATCGAGTAGGCAGGCTGTAATTTCTTGCCTAAATACAAAAACAAATTTGTGCTTGGAACACCTTTCACTCTGTTGAATTCAGAAATCATACAACCAGTTTGCCGGAGGTCAGCTGCGGCATGAAAGCTCAGGCGATTCTTATAACGCTGTCCGTCCTGCCAGCAAGAATCATGGAGATCTGCAGACCACGACTAAATGCCTGGTTGAACAGCAAGCGAGTCTGGAACTCGGAAACGAAGGGGAACCACGACAGGACAACGATCGGCACAAAGATTAAGAGTCCCATTACGTACTCGTATGCTCTCCCCAGCTCCTTGATGGAATCCCAGAATCCCGTCTTCTTAAAAAGAGGTCTGCATGCTTGCCCAATCTTGGCAAGTGACGAGGACAACAATGGCTGAGCATTAGGCACGAACATACTCATATCTGATGGGTGAAAAATGGAACAGGAACGCATGCACTCACCAAAAGGAGAAACCAGCCGGTTGGCATGAAGCCCAGCAATGCAGCAAAGACATCTGATATCGTCAGCCCACAGACGATGAATAACACGGTCATGACCGATACAAACCCGAGGAAGAGAAGACCTTTGAGGATGCGGAACATAAGTTGGAAATCAGTACCAAACCGTCGCCTCCCCATGGAAACCATCTGAACAGACAAAAGGCATGCCAGAATTAAGACAGCAAACTATGAAAAAATTACGGGCTTTCTGCATGCAGTGAAAAATAACTAGCTAACTAGGAGTGAATGTTATCATGCTCAGATCTTTTTCTTTGCTCGACATGCTATGAGTGAATGTTATCATGTTCAGATCTTTTTCTTTGCTCGACACAACAGATCATGAAATTAGTCATGCGATCATCAATCCTCATGTGTTTAGTGGATACCTTCAGAGCTGCTAGCACAGTCAACATCACCAGCCATGACAGTCCATAAACCTAGGAGAGAATGTTGGAGGATTAGAATGGTTGTAAAAGTAGTTCTCAGAACAGAACTAGTCAAGTTTATAACATGAAACGAATGATACCAGCACGCTTTTGCTGTGATGAGCTATATTAAGGTGGTAAACAATTCCATACTGGAAGAGCAAGAAGCGTAGAGCCAGGATGATCTCGAGAACGCGGCCACGTATACTGGTGTGCTTCAAATGCTCATGTTCACTCTCCCACCATGATTCCCAACTACTATCTATTGGAATACCAATCCCTCCACGGTTTCCCATCCATTTTTTCCAGTCTGTCCAATCGTCAACTGTCTTCTGCCAATCAAATCCAGAAGGATTGAATACAAAAGGTGCAAATAACCATGAAGCCACCAAAAACCACATAGAAAACGTGACGAACAGGTATAAAGTTGAGCTTCGATATGAATATCCATATACTTCATAGACAACCAACAGTATCAACAGTTCCAATCCTTTAACAAAATGGCTGCGGGAGTACATCCGGTAGTTATCAGCAAACTTTGCATGAAATACCACAAAACCACGACCTGTAGCTCTATATTTTGCACCTCCATGCAGTATTGTCCTCCCATAATAATGGGCTTTAGTTCCAAGCTGGAAGGTAAAGAAAACGGGGGCCAGTTGCAGCTGCATTAATATAAATTCACCAATAGCTGTCCGAAATCCCTTCTCTAAACCAACTTCCATTACCATCGGCAGTACCAGTAACAAGCCCAGTTGAAAGACCGATTGTGAAGCAAGAGCATTTTCAAGAGGCTTGCTATTTTGCTGAATGCGTGGATCCTCCAAAATTGACCTTTCTAAACCACTCATAACTAAATATAGCCGCCCATATAGGAACACATAGACAGTAAGTACAGTTACCTGAAATATAAGTGAAGGTATCATGTCATAATATCTCACAACAAACAGGAAGACAATTTTAGCAACCAAACTGAAGAACATAGGAAAGGTGAGTTCACTGTGGTTTAACATATTCCCTTGAATATTCATTTAGTATTTGAACCGAGACATACATAAAAAGGACTCTACCTGTCATCATGTTCCCTACATGTTTGTGCTCCAGATAACGTAACCTACTAAAAGTATAGAAAAGAACCTACTTCAAATTTCAAAAATCAACACTCACACTAAGATTTTGATTCCAATAATATAGTAGCAGGGGTAAGTATTATATTAGCCATAGATTTGATAGGAAAATAGCATCAAACGAACAGGCACATGATGATGCTTCGGATCATGCTCGAAAGATAGATGAGAACCGTCATCATTGGCAGTGCATTTATTGTGACTACATCGGCAAAGGTGGAGGAATCATCCAGGTAAAGATACATTTGGTCAGCGAGTATCCCAATGATGCAAAATGCAAGAAGGTTCCGATGGCGGTCCGTAAATTATTTTAAGAAAAATTACAACAGGCAAGGAAAGATACAATTAAAAACAAGACAAAAGCTGAGAACACATACTATAGGGCTACATAGGAACCGGTTTCTTAGTTAAACTTTAACTAATAAATCATTCCACGAGACAGGTCTTTGATTATGCTACACAATCATTAGTGTTAAAAGCCATCTCTTACTTGTAAATTACTACCCACAGAAAATTCATATATCTTGGGCAGGCATGGATATATGCCTAGGTACCACCTTTAGTAATTATTGACGTATAATTGTTTTCCAAAAACATCGAAAAAAAGCCTCTTTCAACCTTCAATAGCAGTCTATCATAATATGAAGGAAGAAATATCTAAGGAATGAGTTGAGACCAAGCAATAAATATTACAAATACATAAATCATAGAGTAGATTGAAGTTAGAGTATTAGACCTTAGAAGTATGTTTTTGGTCCGAGTCAAATAATGTTTCGTAATTCGAAAGTATCTTCATTTTCTTGTACTTATTCTTATTAACTACTCCAACGAGTATCTTGAGTTGTACCTCATTATGAGTCCAGTTTAAAATATATTTGGTTCAAGACACCTATTTGGTAACTAGGAACAATATTCGGATCATTTTCGCGTCTGTTTAAATAGGATGTCGAGGGATACAATTTTTAATATTTTTAAAGAGCTTTCTGATGAAGCTTATATAAAATTTCATAGAGATTGAAGGTGATTAGAAGAATGAATTTTCTTCTCAAGAGATGTAAAGCCACAACTTAAAAGGGACTAGAACTTGAGGTATAATGTCCATGAACCAATGTGATTCCAAATATTTTCTTCTCATGTCCCTATATCTGCTCTTCTCTTTCCTTCTTCCTTATCTCTCTAGTTTCTTACTTCTACATTCTAAAAAATCCAATCCAAAATCCAGTTTGTCATACTGATCGATCAACCCTCTGATGCGCTTCAGATATCTACAGGACACATATTAATGACAATCATGACCAGGTTTTTCAAGAGCACATCAAGCCATAACCAAGGTTTCTGGGCGGCGAGCAGCGGCAACATAACATTGTACAAGGCAAGATTTTGATATGAAGCCATTTTTTATTTCTTTGCTAGTGCCAATTGGTACTGACACTTACCGGCTTAAACTACTGCTCTAAGCTGGTTCCTTTATGAATATTGGTTTTGGAAGTATAAACTATATCTACCCTTGTGTTCGCAATTCATCTGACATAACTAGTGCAATGTTCGTCACCCATTACCGAGCAAGATAAAGAAGAAGAGTAAAAGGAAACCAGAAATAGAGAGTAACCTTGACCTCTAAACGAAATATCACAGGAAAGGATGACGTCATGGGATTCGAGCACCTGTGGAACCTTTGTTGGGAGAAAATACTTTCTGTATTTGTCCTTGCATTACCTATGACTTTGCTTGCATGGTGATTAAAGCACTAGAACCACAATGAAAACTTTTGCTATTTTCTAAGCTATAAATAGAAAAGTTTTAAGCCTTTTTATATGACATATATAAGATTTAATAATAATAATGATAATGATAATTTTTGTAATATATTTACTTTTCTGATATATATATATATATATATATATATATATATATATATATATATATATATATATATATATATATATATATATATATATATATATATATATATAACATAGCATAATGAATTATTCTCCATTATTTTCTCATTGGTATCTCTTATACAAATTTTATCTTTTATTTTTTAGTTGCATATGTTTTTTGTAAACGCTAGATACCTTATGAAATGTAAAGGGAGCAGAATCTTTAATATATATATTTTTATTGTTTCAAAATTTATGTCTTTTTCTAATATTTTACTACATATACTAGTTTTTCAGTTGATCTTGATCCAGCAAATCAAATCTAACTGATCTTGCCAGTCCAAGTATATTGCCTCTAGCTGATCTGGATCCAGATTACAATCTTCTAGACCTTGTTCTTAGGCACATTCATTTTCCAGCTATAATGAAGTCCAATTACCTTAAATAGCTCTCTTAAAATAAGACCTTAAATCTTAAAGATCTTAAGTTGTTTCTAAGTCTCCAAAAGAGTAACATAACAAAACAATTCCAGATATTCCACGAAACCCTTGTTACAAAGACATACTTCTAGATATCCTACAAATATCATAAAAAAGGATGAGCAATTTTAAAAACAGAATATAAAATCCTTTAAACCATGGAAGCCTGTTTACATCCAAAAAGGAGACATCAATATCTTCAGTATGGTATGAGTTTGATAACTAGGAGTCAAGTTTTGGAAGTTTAATTTGTGTTAGAAAGTCAAAATGGTCATCCAATATTCTACTCTTTCTAAACCTCAAATTCCTATCAAGACATCCTTAATATCCCAAATCCTAGTTGCCACAAATTACCTAAAAGTTAGTCCATATAAGTTCTTCATTGAAACCGAGGCAAATTAGCTTGTTAAGGACTGCAACATTTACATCTTTGTTTCTAAAAACTGCTAATAAACTAATTGGACTATTGTTCAGGATTGTCTGAGAACTGAAAATGTTCATGGAACCAGTGAGATTGCAGGAACCAGCAGTCTGCCAACACTAATTCCAATAAGTTCTTTTACCTTTTCCCCCTTGTTTATTGTTCCTATCTCCAACCCGAAATAGTTGGAACATGATGACTTTTTGTTACTGTCGTAATCTGCCAATTTACTCCCTTGGCAAAGATTTACCGTGATTTTTGCATATTAATTTTTGCTGTATCTTTGCCTAAATCAAAATATCAATATAACAAACCCATAAAATTGAGACATTACAACTTGTCGCAAATGCTTTAAAATTTTTGGTGTGAAATCTAGCCTATTCTTCCTTGACCAAAGTAGTTTGTGATATTACTAATTATTGATTGCAGCATAAGGAATTCTAAACAAACGAGAAAATTGATCTTTGTGGACAAAATTAATTTTAGATTGTTCCACGATATTTCTTTTTTCCCATGCTTGTATATTAATATATTTTTCTAAATAACTAAGAATTTTGCAAAACGCTATGCCATATATTGCAATGTGTATCTACCCCATACCCATCTCATAAATCATAATGACATCATATCTGACAAGATTTATTTCAGGTTGGACATTTAAGTCATGTAGAAACGCTCCAGCCAACACGAAGGTCTTCCTGAGTTAGACCAACTCAATTTACAAGGAAAAGGAAAAGAAAGAAAACTCAGACATCATAAATACTCAAATGATTTATTTTCAGCATTATAAGCTAGTAGATTAACAATAATGTTTTCAATTAACATGTAATCAATCAGCTTTACTCAAAACAACAATTATTACAATAAAAACAACAACAATAAAGAAAAAAGCTATTTTCCCATCATCATAGAGGATTATAACTGAAATGAACATGTAAAATGCGTACCATGCTGCTAAAATAGAATCCCACTGTGGTGAAGTAAAAGGACAGCATTCTATAGAAGTCAAACCTTCGTCCCAAACGATAAACATCACGACTCAATGTTTGTTCCCCATTTCCATTTGACACCTTTGCCTCAAAAAGGGAAATTTGATTCATTCCCACATCACGTCCCTTGCCGACTTGTATATATTCACGATGTGTAACATTTCCCCCACGTAAAGTTGAGTTAAATCCTAAAAGTAGTCAAACATGATAAGCAATAAAAGGTATATGTAAGTCAAATAGTCAATTGATCAATGTTATTTCTAATCTCACCTGCAAAAATATCCTCACTCAGATTTATGGTTTTCGATGCTTTACTTATGCCGCCTCTAGTAAGGTGAAATATTCTATCAAAAATATCAGGATGTCCATAATGAAAGCGAACCCTAAGAAGTGAAGCCATCGTATTAGCACAATAACTAGGAACAGCTTCAGAGAATAAGAATATAGCCATTTATTTAAATATGAGTACACAGAGTTAAATTGATAATAAAATCCTCTAGTGAAGATAATTTACAAACTGCAGATATTTATCAAGAATTACACACCCAGTTAGCTTACAGAGGGCATTTCCCATTAAATTTGTCCAAGTACCACACTAAAGGCAGTGATAATGACGCACATTATTTTTTAAACGGTCCCTAATTCCAAGAAGAAACTTATAAATGAAGAGGCAATCCAACATTTACAGTGGATATGCTGCTACCATTACTAGTTGATATCGCCATGTACAGACTCACAATGCCATATTTGGCCTTCTGCTCAGAATCACCAGCTCTTGGGGGGCTTGAGTACATTGCAATCAAGATATAAAACTAAGTGTTTTGATTATCAAAGTACTTGCCTGACTCAGGCTTTCTCCTAACAAAATACAATCCCTAAGAATCCATTAAGGAAAATATAACTAAAGTCTAGCATGTAAGGAAATGATCTTTGAAGATCCAATCAAGCAAGAAAAAGTTATACTTTTCAGTGCATTTTTTCTGTAACTTTTATAGTCCCAAATAGGGATTATTGATATCGTGTATATGGATGATATGAAAGAAGTTAACAATTCCCTTTACAATTTAGCATTTTCTTACAACAAATTTAAATTTTGAAACATTTACAAACTGACTTAAAAAATAGCATTTTAAGTTGATATGTTTAAGGCATGAACTACAAAAAAATCCATTTACACAAGAAAACCATTTACTACCATTCTAAATTGTGTTTGTACAATTTGTTTCTTATTTGACCATGATCTAGAAGAGTTGAATGTTGGAACTTGTAGGCATAGATCTGTGTGATAACTTCCTGTGATGGTCACTAACGATCCAAGGAGGTTCAAGAACAATAGCCAGCAATAATAAGTACAGGATGCATATGTGAAATTGAAACATATACTGGGATCACCGAATGTGTTATAGTGAAAAACCAGATGTTTAAATGAATTAGGCAAATTATAGCTTGCTATTGTTTTTGTTCATGTTGAATAATATATTTTACAAGTACAAAAATAATTGGTAAAGTACATTCTTTTATGAATTGATGTATAATCACAAGGCAACAGAATATATGTTTGAACTAAACTATAGGCAGGTAACATACTTGAGAGGGTTTGCCAGAATTCTTTGCCCAATAGTCACAAAGCTGGTCTCCTGGTTGGACATGAACCAGGCAAGAGAAGAAACACTGGAGATGAAGATATGAAAGGAGAACATAAGTAGGTAGAAGTAGTCTCTGATCTTGGTATACTCATAAAAAACGAAGTACATTCTTGAGATAACTAAAGAATGCCATATTCACACTGAAACAAAAGTTCAACCAACAAGGAACCTTCCAGTGAAGATATGCTCACGGAGACCCAATATTGTGGGCCGATGCTTACGTCCGAACTCTTCCAAAGTATTTCTGATCTTGAATGCTTCTTCCAGGTAATTATCCTACAACAAAGAAAGAATTGAATAGCCCAATATTTTCTAATTATTGAATAAAGGAAATAAATAATACCTGATTCATATCAATGGTCTGAAGTGCTTCCCCTCTGGTGAAAATTATTGCATGATTCTGGTTTTCTGGTTTCCCTTCACCAATATCTGTTGGTTTCCCGGGTAGTTTGATGCGATAAATTTCCTGAGAAATCAAGATATATTGCATTAACCATCATTACATAAGCAAATACGGGCTATTAAACAATTACATCATGTACAAGTTATAAGTACATATACCATAATGTCATACTATATCAGCAGTAAAAACAATTAATATACTCATCGGGCAATCACATATCAAATTTACTAATTCCTCATCAACTGTGTGAAAAATGATTAAGAGAATTATAATTATATTATGAGATAATAAACAATCTGTTGGTAGATGGCATTTCAATATAAGCGAATAACACGTGCACCATGAAACCAAGCATCCACATTGTTGATACATAAAACAAATAGGCCAAGAAATTTTCATGATCAGTGAAACTAGTAACCCTCAGTGAAGCATATTGATTGTGAGGAATTGCCTCTTTGTCTACCAAGCAACCCAGTGGCAATTGATCTTTTGCCTATAGTACATACCAATCTGCTCGTAGGTCAATTAACATGTCCAGGTTCACATTAAGGAAATTGACAAACCATTGGACATAGGCATTAATAACTAATGGAACAAACTAAAACATCCCAATACCTTTTATACTAGAGCCTTGCCAAATCACTAGAATAAACTAATAAGTCATTACACCATGCTCATCACTTTTTTCTATTATTTACTTCACTATTAATTTATATTCTAGTATTCTACTAAGTTTCCCTTCTCATACCAAATATTTCTGATGAACAATGGTAGTCTCAAAATTCAACCAATCTAGATCTAGATTGGACCTAGCTGACACAGAGAGGCTTAGAAATCATCAGACATAATCCTAGATTTCCAGTCAGTTAGGATCAGTCCACAGTAGAAACATGTGGCATTGATCAGCTGTCCAATTTAAGCTAATAAAAAATGTACTTTGCTGTTCTCCAAAGATGAGAAGTACAAAGAAGAGGCAAGCAGAAGAGAAGACCTACAGAGTACCACTAAAGGGATGCTTTCCTCATGGAATCTGTCAACTTATGCTCTTTTAAGGTAAAATAAATTAGAACCAGTAGATAACTCAACTGAACTAAATGCCAGCATTTATGATTTGCAAGTAAGAGATTTTCAGTTCAATTCCATAATATCAACAAATCCTTTAAATCCCAACTATTAGGGGTCAGCGGGTTCAATTTTCCAGGTCTGAATATAACAAAATCCATTATCATGCTTCAATGAATTCTTTGAAACAATTAATCTATCACATTCCTTTAAAAATATTTTAATTAATATGTTCCAACAATTTAATTATGAATGTTTATTCTTTTCTCATTTTTAAAATTTTTTGACATGTATAGTTTTACGTTAATGTTTATAAATCTTTTAATTTTGTTGCTCTGTAGCCTAAATAGAAATGGGTGCATCACATTTGAGATTTATCCAATAAAAAATATAAATTTAATAAGCAGTAAATAATTAATAATAAAAAGGTTATAATAATCTAAGGAATGCTGTTTCATGATATAAGGGTGCAGTTACCTCTCGAGCATGACAAGGAACTTTGTGATGTCAATTAGCACAACTTTGTGCCAGCTAACATAGTTTAAAAAGTTTAGGAATATGTCCATACTAGTCGCCTGGGTTCCCATAGTATGGCTGTAGTTCTCTATCATAATATGTTCCAGCCCATTCTCACATGTAGCAATCAGTATGGTGACTTTTGCAATAAACATAGAACAGCATATGTATAGATAAATATAGCAAATGGATGAAACAAAATAAAACACAAATAAAAAGATATAGATATATAAACAAATACAATAAATTGTATATGATGGAATTTATAGAATAAGAAACAGTTATACACGACTATATCAAACCAAAATTATGATGAGTAATCATATCACAAGAAGATATTAAAATTGTAATCACCAATGATTTTTCTCCCTTAATATAAATCAAATTACAATAAATAATGTATTGCTTTATTTAAATTATTAGCTTCCTTGTTTGTGTGTATGGTTAAGGAAATTATTAAAATTGATTTCCTTAATCATATGGACAAGTTAGAAATTTTGTTAATCGATTAAATTATTAATTAATTTATTTCATAATAACTGATATGATTTTTAGAAAGTAAATATTTCAATTTCCATTTTCGTGTGTGAATCATAAGAAATAAATATTATAATTCTATCTTTGTATGTGAAAGCAAAATAAAAATTAAATTATTGTTTACCTTTCGAAAAAAACTTAACTCTTATATAAAGAGGGCTCCATCCTCACCGAGTCTGACAGTGGAAGGATTGAGAAAATGATTCCTCGAGGAAACGATCACAAAGAAAGGTAGGATCATTTATTCTTTTCTTAGTAATTTTTATTCATATTTTGAAATTTTTAATATTAGAATTGTTATAATTTATATAATGTATAATAATATTTTAATTTCAAAATTTTATGATTAATAAACAAAGATCATTCAATTATGATGTTAGAATGATTAGTTGATTTAATAATAGTTCTAATTTATTTAATTAGACATTTATGTTTTAAGGAATTATGTGTGGATTTTTATGATTCAATTAGTTTTAAATCTGGAATCATGAATCTAAATTAGTTAATTCATGAAAAAGAATATATTTGAGGTTAATTATTATTTTATAATATTTTAAAGTACTTCTTAAAATAATAAAATATAATTTAATATGAGAAGTCAAATTGGGATCTAACCTGAGTTACGTTGATTAGCTAGCTCAGCTCATGTGGCCAAGCATGATCCAGCCCATATGGTTAGGCATAACCCAACTCATATAGCCAAACATGACTCTTACCCATGTGGTTAGGTACAACCTAACACATGTGGTAAGGTATAACCCAACTCACGTGGTCAGATATAGCTCAGCCCTGTGACCAAGCATGACCAAACCCATGTGGTCAAGTACAACCCAGCACATGTGGCTAGGCATAACTCAGCCTATGTTGCCAGGTACGACTTAACATATATGGTTAGACATAATTCAACCCATGTGACCAAGTAAGATTCAACCCATGTAGCCAAGCATGACCCAGCCCATGCAGTCAGGTATAGCTCAGTCCATGTAACCATGCATGACCCAACCCATGTAACCAGGCATAACACAACCCATGTAACCAGGTATGACGCAAACCCATGTTATCAAGCACAACTCAACTCATGTGGCCAAGCACGATCCAACTCATGTGACCAAGCATGATCCAACCCATATGATTAACTGATATGTATAAACTAAAGCAACTGATATGTATAAACTAATGTATATTTGCTGAACTCCTAAAGCAACTGATATGTATAAACTAATGTAAAGAAAAACAATATCCAAGAAGTTTCTTTTTGACAATGACTAAAATTAAGGTCATTCATCAAATTGTTGGAGATAACTACCTCATCGTGCTTATCAGTGCCCTTAACAAGAACAGAATAGTAAATCTTCTGTGGTTTTCCACCCACAATTTCTTCAATCTCATCTATATAAGCAACACGTAATGATGGAAACCTGCAGATTTTAAATGGAACTTAGAATAATGAAGCAAAAATTGTTGCTCAAATCTGTTTGATTATAAATACAGTGAATTACTTAAGCATGAGGTTAAGAATATTATTGTAGCAACTTCTGTCCTTAGCTTCACGGGATTTTTTCTGCAATCCATAAACCTGACATGATACAACATAGGTGAATTTCATATCAGCAATAGCAAGTGAACGTGCATGAAGATTCTTCTGGTCATCAGTATGTTGTTCTAGTGAGAGTGTCCTCCGGTCCCCCAAAATAGCTGCAAGGCAGTCAAATATCTTAATAATGCCATGCATTTCAAATAAATGTTAACATAATTTGAAGAAATAACTTTGGAAATATTTAAACACATACATGATAACTGACCACGATCCTGCACCATATCTAGGAAGCACTGAAGCTTAAGAGCCTGTCTGTAGTACATCATACCTCTCACTGTCAAAATAGGGAAATCAAACATTAAATATGAAACTAGTGTGCACTTGGGCAAGCTCGATTTCACCAATAGTTTTCAACACCTGTTCGAGAGAGAGTCTGGCCTCTGTAAGAAACCCAGTGACGTAAGTCATCCATATGATTCTTTAATTCTTCATCATTTGGGTCACTTTTTATGCGTTCGCAGAAGTTCCTCCACTCATCTTTAGGGCAGTGGAAAGAAAAATTTTGAAACAACTAATATCAGTCATGAAAGATGTCATATTCCATAGAGACTGCGACACTTACCTGGATATATTTTCTGCAGATAAAACACTATTGATATCCCATCCTCATTTTGTTTTCTAAGTTCCTCCTCGGAGTAAAGAACTTCTTCTTTATAGAAAGGAGTCAAGACACTGAATCGGAGAAATTAATTTTGGACAATAATTAGAATAAAGAAACCAACTATTTAAAAGTTGAATAGGAAATAGCAGAAAACAGTATCAAGAAGTATTCCATCAATGAGAGAAGTGCAATGTGAGGTATGTCCACTGGAACATTAGTAGTATATATAAAAGGGTGACTATTCTACTGATATCCAAAAGCTTTACCATTTAGTTCTGTGATAATAGTTTCACATACCAATAGCAACATAAAGAAGTTGACGCATAAATCTAATATCGTCATCGAACTTAATTGGATGTATCGGTTCCCTTTTATGGAGTGTAATATCATTAATGAAACTAAGAAGCATAAAATCCATTTTATCATTTCCAATATCAAATCTGAACCGACTGATATTGCCTAACTAGTGTAATTGCAGGTATGTTTTAGACATATGCAAACCAACAGAATTGCAAATTCAGAACCCTCCAAACTTGCAAAGAATCAAGCTCAGAACAATGTAGTCAAGAACAACAGGATGTCAAAAATTATATATAATTTGAATTTGGTGTGCGAAAATCATGTCAACAATACAAGCATGTTTATGATGGGGCATGGATGAAGAATTATTGAGGACATTGCTACTTGGTAAATGGTCTCTTGCTTGGTAGAGGAGGCATGTCTCCGCCATAGCAGGTGAGAGAGGCTACTCATTCTAGTGATCCTCTCCATCTATTATGTGGGAGTAATTCATCCCAAGAGATCAAATGTCTTGATTGTTGAAACATGATGATGATATGATGTGTACATCCACTATATGACATTCTACGCAATTAATGTTGCAAATTGATATATATGTATATATATTCTATTTTTGTGCTTAATCTGTTGATTCTTCAGTATTTCCATGACACTATCCTTTGATATCATGTTTCTATTCTGGGGTTCTTTATACTCAACAAAGTTGTCGAGTTGAGTTGTTTCAATATTTCAGTGCAACAAAGTCATATTGAGCATCAAAGTCGAAGAATCATAGAACCATCCTGTATCAATATCTTTAGATTGTAGTCCAGATTCATATTGTCCACTTAATAGTTATTTGAATTTGCTTGAGACAATTTAAACTGTGGGAGTTCTAATATTTTGGTGATAGTTGCTAGGTAATGGTAAACTACTTCCAGTGTTGGCACATTTTGAGTTCTTTGGTGGAAAGGCACTAGGTGTCCGACAAATTTTATGGTATTGGAGCATCTTACGGAGCCATGGAAGCTTAGCAACCAAGGTTTTATCATGATAAGGTCATAATTTTTTTGGAGCTGCATAATTTTAAGTTGATAATGGCTTGTACGTGATAGTGGTAATGGATGTGGGGGCCGGCATCATTATTCCACCAAGCCCTATACAATTGCTCAAAGGATACCTCAGGATGTAGTCTCTCAGGCCCCGTCTGAGGCATTGGAGAACATTCAAATGCCTAAATAGGACTCACCAACTCCTCAAGCTAAGAAATGCTGCCACACCAATTCTACAAGCTCCACCTACTGTCCAAGGTTTTTTTAATGCTATGCAGGATTTTCCAACAAGAACATTTCAAATTGTTGCATGACACATTGATGCTTCGAGTAGGGCCAAAACTAAGCTGAAGCAGTTCGAGTAGCTTGATCCCTCTCCTTCTGATGGGAAACTTGGTCCAATCTGGTGGAACATTAGATTTGCAAAGGTGGAGAAGAAGTTTGCAGCAATCAGTTGCCCCAGTGAACAGAGGGTCAAAGCATGCAACCTTATTCCGGAGGGCAAGGCCAACTTTTGGTGGTCTACTAGGTAAAGAATTCTAAGAGCTGGTAGTGAGCAGTAACAAGTGTAGTTAGAGATATTTTCTATGAGCAATATTTTCAAACTCTTTCGCATCGCCAGAAGCAGTAGGAGCTCATTAACATCCAACAGAGCAGCAGATCTGTGGCACATGGAATAGTCTTGCTTTTCTTCACATATGGTGCCCAATGAGTAGAAGGTTAGACGCTTCGAGCGACAAAAATTTCTGTTCATTAGAAAACACATGGCTATTCTTGAACTGTCTCCTTTTGCTAAGATGGTCAACAATGCCCTCGTTGTTGAGCGACCAATTGAGGAACACCAAAAACAAAAAGATTAGAGGCCGTCTTTTATTGGACGTCTCTGAAAAGACATCAGAGGCAGTCTTTTAGGTCTTAGACATCCAAAGTAGGAAGTTTCTCATTTCATGATGTAGACTCAAGTCCTCTATAGAAGGCTAGACATCTGCCACATCAACGACAATAAAAGCAGCCACCACAATAACATTGATGCGAGATTGTGGTAAAATGCTTCAATTGGCTCGGTACGGTACGGTACTGGCATACCGAGCAGTACACCCTGGTGTACCGAATAATTTTATATATTTACTGTAGCACTGCTACAGTATAGCACTGTAACAATGTAGCAGTTTTACAGTGCAATACTTTAGCACTGTAGCGGTAACGACCGGTTCACGTATCGGTATGCCGTCGAACCGGTATGTACCACCCGTACCGAGTGGTACCATTCGGTACTGCATACACTTTGTACAATATGAATGTTTTGACTATCACCAACCTGGTGAACTATCGAGGGACCATCCATGGAGGTCTCAACAACAGCAGCGAGATGGACAATGTAGAAGACAAGCTTGAGTTCCTGCTCTTGATCACCAAGATGCTCATGCCTTAGGGACTATTATTCAATGTATCATCCAATTCTGGTAAATGCGAACTAACTAATAAATTCTAGTTTATATTGATAGACCAGGTATTCAAGGGTTGTCTCAGTTTTCAGCTTATCATGGAAGTGTCAATTGTTTCTGGAAGAACATGACATTCTCACCTCTTGGCTGGTATCTTAGATAATCATTATCCTATTATTTTAGTTCTTCATGCTAAGTGATTGTTGATGCAAGAATGCCAACCACGACTTTAATTTTGGATACTGAAACCTACACGCATCCAAACCTTACCAGCATACTGTGTTCATATGCTAATCAGTGATTTAAATAAGCACTCAAGCGCTCGCCTAGGCGAGGCGAGGCCCAAGCGCCTCATGTGCGGACATTGAAGCATACCGCTAGGGTGCTCGCCCGAGCCCAGGCGTCAGGCACTTCGGGTGAGTGCTCGATTCATATAAGGCAATTGAACCAGACTTTCAAGTCTAGTTTGGTTCAATGGCAGTTAGTTGATTCAATTGACCGAACTAACAATGCGCGCTTGATTCATATAAGGCAATCAAACTAGACTTTCAAGTTTGATTCAGTTCAATAGCAGTTAGTTGGTTCGATTGAACCAACTAACATAGTTTCTTACCTCAAAAGTACCCTTTACGCCCAAGCGACCCCGAGCCAACCCTAGCGTTTTCTCCCACTGCCTCTGCCGCCAACACTTTCTGCCGCTGCCTACGCTGCAATCTTCCTTTGTCGCCGACCGAGTCTTTCTCCCGTTACTATCCGCTGCCGCTATTGCCCACTGCTGCTCTCCTCAGCTTCAACCGTTGCCACTATTGTCGTTTGCAGCTTCCACCATTGCTATCATTCGCAATGTTGTTGCGGCTGTCTTAGACTAATCCTCCACCGCTACTGCTGCTAACTTCTCATCGTTGCTTCTCTTCCCACTTTCCACTGTTAGTGATATTTTTTATCCCTTTATTAATTATATTATTTTTTATATTTTAATATTTTAGAGCACCTCGCATTGCTCGGGCGAGCACCTAGTTCCTCGAGCATTTTGGTACCTTAGCACTTAACACTTTTTAAATTACTGATACTAACACATACCAAGTTTCTAAAAAAGATTGAAAAAGTTGATAAATAAAAATTGCAGAAATATGCCATGAACTGGGTGTACCAAATAGTACAGGTCTTGTATCGGGCACACCATCCAATTTACCATGATCCACATGCCGATAGATTATCGGACCAATAAATGTCGCCCATACCGAACCATACTGGACAGTATTGCAAACCTTGATGCCAAGAATATCCAGAATTCCATTTGGGTAACCAAGTTAATCAACAAAATTTGCTGGACATTGTTGTCCAATTGTTGTTAGAAAGCTTCCTTTTGCATATTCCTTGATTACCTATCATGATCGCTCGCTATAAACATATTGAATTACTACTCAACTTCAACCAGGTATGACACCTATCTCCAAGTCACCATATAGAATGGCAAACTAGAGTCGGAGGCATTTAAGAGGATGTAGTACAGTTACTATAAATTTTGGTGATGTTCAGCTTAACTAGCTGCATTAATGCACTTGATAAATATGAACAGGGTTTTCGCCAAAATATAAATAAGTTCATGATCGTCTTTATTGAGAATCTACAAGTCCAAGAGTCAAACAGAGCATGAGCAACATCTCTGAACATCTTTGATAAGAAAACTTTATGTGAAGTTGAGCATGTGTAGATTTTGACTCATGTAGGTATGTTCCTTGACCATGTGATATCCATACAAATATTTATGTGAATTCTCATAAGGTAGAAGTTGTGATGGAATGGAAGTGACAATATACTCTGCCTGAGAATAGAAGTTTTGAACTAGTAGGCTACTACAGAATATTAGTGGACGGTTTCTCAAAGATAGCCACTTCCTTGACTCATTAGAAATAAAGGTAAAGTTTGTTTAGGATGACAAATGTGACCCCAAATGTGAGTAGAGATCTTAGAAACTTAAGTCCCAGTGGACTAGTGCGCTTGTGTTAGTGATCCATTTTGGTGATGATGGGTTTGTAGAATCAGTGAAGCCTTGATTTAAGGGCTTGGTTGTTTTTAGATGCAACGCGAGTGTTGTGACTTATGAGCATATACAGATGGAAAAAAACAACCCTATCAATGATTTGGAACTAGCTACAATCATCTTCAGTATAAAATCCAAAGGTGTTACCTTTATGGTCAAATATTTGAGAAGATTATTGATCACTAGATAGTCAAATATCAGTTCTCTTCATAGGACAGTGAAGGTGACACCTCAAGGATTAAGATTGAAGTATCAATTATCAGCAATGGAAGGCGAATGTGAACCCATTAAAATGGAAAGCGAATGTTGTTGCTAATTCTTTAAGCAAGAGATCTACAAAGAATGCCGCCCACCTGGATAATTATAACTCATAGGTGCTTAAACGCTTGTCACACTCGGGATTGGAGTTGTTGGGAGAAATATTGAGTGGATTTGATGGCATTTTTAGTAGAAAGAGTTAGGAAATGTCAAAAGGAAGCCCTACATTTAGACCATTGCTAAGGAACTATATCAGGGATTAAAGTTAGAGTTTCTTTAGGTAGAAATGGATCCTCTGAATTTCATGATTGACTTAATATTTAGAGGACCATCCACTCAGCAGCAATTATTGAACAAATAACTCCTAATTCGTCATACACCCAGGCAATACCAAGGTGTATCAAGATGTATTGAGGTTATTGGTGAGGACATAGGAAGAGAGATACTGTTGCAAATAATTCTAAGTAATTAGTATGCCAGTAGATGAAGGGAGAATACCAGAAGTTCATCAGAAAGTTAAAGATTCAGCCTATTCCTAAGTGAAAATGGGAGACTGGAGAATACCAGAAGTTCACCAGAAAGTTAAAGATTCGGCCTATTCCTAAGTGAAAATGGTAGACTGTGACTATAGACTATGACATCATTACTTAGAACTAGGCTATAGACTATGACATCATTACTTGGAACTAGGTTCAGACATGACATTATTTGCATGATTGTTGACCACCTAAGTCAAAATGCTTCTGTCCCATTAGAAAGAATTATTCCCTGGACAAGCTAGCAGAGGATGTAGGGGGTTGCATGAAGTTGCAACGGTCTCATAGTATAATCTTTATAGTTGCTAGAGGATGTTACTTGTGTACAACAACATATAGATTCTGGAATGGAATGAACTTCATAAGGAACAAAACTATACCAGAATTAGATTGTAACATTACAGTGTCAATGAAGCTACTTGGGAGAGGACCCATGAAGTCTGAGAGAAGTATCCTGAACTCTTTCATAATCAGATGCTTTATTTTGTGTGGCTACTTGGGAATCAAATTTGAAAAGGAGGATGAATATAGTGACTATATTTTGTGCTCATATATAATATGCTGTAAAACAATGCTGTTTAATTTGTTCTTAGAATAATTGAAATGAGTTGCCATATGGCGATCTGTACTACACCTACCAATATAATCTAAGGAGAACAAAAAGTTACAGAAAACTGATAAAATTTGAGATATAGTTTATTGAAGATACTCTACAAGAACGAAAACTAGTACCAACCAAATATCTTGTCAAAAAAGGACATCCTTCAGAATTAAAAAAAAAAGTTAATATTCTTCCTAAATAATATAAGGATGATTCATTGGCCATAAATGAAATAATATGATTGTTTTAAATATAAATTTCCTTTCTTGTATTGGGGATCTAGTTAGAAAGAAAGAGTTGTACTTAAAAACATGATTGAATGAATTAAAATATGTTTTCACAAGCTATATGTGAATGGTGTAAGACCATATTTTTTTCCAAAATGTGGCTCCATTTTCCACATGCAAGACACTCGGGGAAAGAAACCTTCATCCTTGGGGAGTTGATTCTTGATCTAAAGTCACTGGAATTTCTGTTTCATTTCTTTTAATCTAATTCTTAAGCTAAAGTAGTACTGTGCTACTACAACTAATGCAATCTGCATAATCTTTACTCTTATGTATTGCTATTTGCTAAGTTAATACTAGAATTGTTGTAGCAGCGACAACTTTGATTCAACAGCAACAATTTTGCTCCTGTAAAGAGATTTGCTAGTTCAGTACCGCTACTGCATTAGCACAGCAGCTTTATCCTATTTACTAGCTTAGCACTAGTAGTACTGTACTACTACCACAGCAGCTTTGATCCTATATTGAGCCATTTGCTATTTTCATACTAGTATTCTGTACTAATACTGTAGCAATAACAGCAGTACACCTGTTATGGAACTGGACCACGAGAAATTACCAAATCAGCATACCAGTTGACCATCAGACAGGTAAATACTGGCTTGGGTCCAACTTGGTTCACTGCTTAGACAACCCAGATCAGTTCTGCCTCATTGGTTCTTCCACACACAGATGACAAAAGTTATGCCAGTTCCAGACACAACAGAGGATCATATAAGAGGGATCTAAGTCATTTTCATGCAAGGAATAGAATATCCAATGAATAGAAGCATCAAGGGAACCTCCAAGCCCAGCGTCTGCTTAGGTCTCTAACAAATACCTGGGCAGCACATTTTACAATTTTGAAATCAAGGTTCGCCGTACCGCTCGATATGAGGGGTACGTACTAGTCCGATAGGGGATTGGTATGGGCAGTACATCAGTATGCCCCCATGTACTGTGTGTTGGTATGCTTGATATAGCCCGGTACGTACTGTACCAATAATTGGTCGGTACATCGGTACAAACCGATAAGGTGAACCACAATATTTATTGTTATGAACTTATGAAACCAAACTAATTTATCAGTTATTTAGGATTCATGCAAACCACATAAAAGTTTATACATTTCTTTCTCTAATATTCAAACATTGCGATAAGCTTAACTTCTAGTCTGTGTTCTTTGTTCAAAATGTCCAAAAGGAGCCTATTGCAAAAAGCTATGCATCTATACCAATAGATGGCTGGATACCTCTTGTTGACAGCCCTAACAATGAGGAAGGTTGAAAAGGAAAAATTGTAAGCAGTTCACACTTCCCTTGGGTTTGAATTCAACTGCAGGTTTGAACAATATAGGCAACAATTTTTTATGTCATTTTGGTGGTGTGTTGCACCCAAAAATAAACTTCAACTTAAAAATTAATTCAATAACGATTAAGAATTACTGTTCTAGTTTAACAAAATCAGGTCAGCTTAATCTTGAGAACTTGCAGGCTGTCAAAAGAGTTCAAGGGAATTGCATCTACAGATATTGAAAAATAAACCATGTCTAGCTCAGTGAAAAATGTGCTAGGATATTAGTTCATCCTGCACTGAAGCTGCAAAAAAAAAATTGCATTTATACCACTTCAATGCCACAATCATGTTAGAGATCTTCACCTGAAAGAGAACATGTTACGAACTTTTGGAGCATCCGGCAACTTCATAAACAGGGAGTTGGCAAAGAAAGTAATTCGACGGCGAGCATCCAGATTTATTGGAACATTTATTGCAGATTCTTTGACTGTTAAAAGCAAATGGAGCCTCACAACCTGTTAAGTGACCTGAACGGAATGAATTCTAATAACATCATGCATAATCATCAAGAAAGGTAAATGATTAACTGAGCACCTTTTCCCTCCAGGATATGTCCTCCATTAGTTCTAGCCTTAAATTTGTAAACATTTGCTTCCTATCTGATTCATATGCTACCCCAGATATGCTGAAGGGAACAAAATTATATGGGATAGAGAAGCCATTAGGACATACATCAGCATTTGATAAGAACGTATCAACTATATCTTACCCATGTCCATTAATCATCACATCCTGTGTAATGATCTCCATTATATCTTGCAGCACATTGATGATCTGTGTCTTAAATGATTCAATTTCCCCATATTCAAGTTTCTGCAGAAATACAAAATTTATTAAGAGAACCATCATGATTATCATCTGGAGTATTCTGGGACACCATGAACTAAATAAGCCAGATCAATAGCTGAAGATTTACCAAAAGATTTAGCAGCTTCTCCAATTTGTTGCTGAGCTGGAGCAGCTCACTCATTTGGAAACTCTCAAGAAAACTATTATCATCAATACTGGAGTCAACTTTAGAGCAAATCTGACTTATAATTCTGCAGACAAGCATATTATATAATAATCTTAATAAAAAAATGTCTACCACTAAGAAAATAGAATAAGATATCACTTCTTCATTACCAGTGAAACCCTATGCATCAATACTAAACCATCCAACAACCAATTAGTACTAACAAAAACAAAATTGGCTTACATTCGTTCCTTTTCATCATTCAAAAGGTTGATAAGAATATCTCTTAATGTCTCGTAGCATTCGATTACTGCTGAAAACATGTAGTTGTCGTATTTTATCTTCTTTTTTAACTCCCCTTGACCTTTTCTCTTGAAATCTTTTGCCATATCAAGTGCTATGGGAATCTATTAATCTTGCAAACAATGATTAGAACAAACAAGTACCAAATAGAGTGACAGAGAGCAACAGAAGAGACTTTGACATATACCTTGCTCGCAAGAAGAAAAGGAGGCCACTGTACAACAGATATATTGCCTGAAGAATATGGCACAAGCAGCAAGTCTTTCTCCCTGAATGACAACAAGAAAATTGAGAGAATATAATACGTAAAACATTTGTCAACAAAACCAGTAAAAGTAACTTAAAGAATAACAACTTATTGCTGATTAAGTCCTCATCCCGTAGAGAGTCTATGAATGCATTCCATATATGAGAAAACCTGTCTATGTTCCGTCTCTCAATCTCTTCCTGCAAATTTGATGCTTGTGCAACAAGTCAACGGAAGCAAGTGGAAATTGCTGGCTCTTATTTTAAATTGTGAATAACTGAACACTAAGTTGGGATTAAATCCAATTCAAATTGCAAAAAGGAGGAACTTTCATGATTAATTAGAGTATAAATAACATAATTAATTTACAATAACCTGATTTCCTTTTAATTCATTCTCCGATGATGGCATAAGGCGGTCAGTAAAAGCAGATGGCACTGACTCAAATCTAGACCTTAGCATTCCCAATGTCCTGATCTATGGAAGGTCATCAAGTTGCAAGAACACAGTAATTAGATAAAGATTTCTAATTTTCACACAAAACCATATAGAAAAAATATTTAAAAGAGAATATAAACATTGTAAGGGGCAACAAGATTGCTGAAATTTATATTTTATGAAGAAAACAAAATAATAATTTCTTACCTCACCCAGGTGGCTGAATGCCCCATGAATACCCCCAAATATAGTAGAGAAAATAGCATACCATATTTGAGTATCCATAAAATAAACCTAACAATTGAAAATGGTGAATATAAGTAAAAAAAGGAAAACACAAATGAAAAAGAGAAAGTATGTGAAAGATTCACATACCAGGACAATTGGTGCCCATATAGTTATAACAACACCAATATTATGTTGCACTGCATCATGACAATATAGATCTATAATAAAACCTAACAAGTCAAAGAGAGCAGCCATAGTCTAGTTACTCTGATTATAATCTTACAGTATGGAAAGAATTCATGCCATTCATACGTTCCAGCTCCTAAATCCATTATTGTCTTGGTTGGTTCAACCAGAGGGTTTATCTACAAGGAACAGAACATCGGAAGTGAAATCCCTAACAATTCAGACATAGCTTACTAAGAAAACAGCAAGACTAATAAAACATTAAATGTTGAAAACAAAAGTACTTATATATATGATTATATGGACAATCTTCCTACAGTATTTGACAACAGAACTCTTGAATGAGAATATGTCTTTCAAAGGTAATGAGTAATAAATACCATAGCATCAAAACTAAAATAAAATATGTGCAGTTGCTTGTTTGTTTCTCTGATGGTCAATCTAATGGAATTGTTTATAATCATTAGATTGTAGATATCACATAATCATTGAATAGAAAGGAGCCAAAAGCAAAATTATACAGTTGCTATTAGGATCATAGTTACATATGTCATATGTGCAACATCAAAAGTACAGAAACAGAAACTAGAATTGATCATCCCATTTAATCCCTCCAAAGTTCACCCTAATGAGAGAGCTTATTACTGCATAAAATTAGAAGTTTCTCAAAAAAAAAAAATAAAGTACCAGCAGTTGTTATGAAAAGTGTACTACAATCAAAGTGTAACTTGAACATTACAATCAGCTGAAGACAATGTTATGAATGGTAAGATTAATTGGTCGCAGGCTAAACTGAAACAATACCAACCTATGTCAGTGATATTGACATGGCTAGGCCAAATTTTGACTAAGATTTGGAGCATTCCATGAAATTTAATGGTGCATTCCCCCAGTTTAAGCAATAAGTTGAAAGTCATCATTTTAGCATGTTTGTTGGTGTAAAACTAATCTCACAGAAATGATATTGATAAAGGTAAATTAATATTTCATCTTAATCTACAAAAAAATCCCAAAGATAAGCTTATACTTTAGGAACAAGATCAATAGTCATATAACTGAATAAGTTGGGCAATGATGTCACTAACACAAATTACTTTTCAACTTAATGGATCGAGACTCTAAATATGCTTGAATTCCTTGCTTCATGGAAAGGAGTTTAAAAAACCAATTCAGTGATGCATAATAATCATGTTTCTCAACAAACATGAGTTTTAAAATAACAAATATCGCTCTCCTTAGATTGAGTAGACCTCATGCCATGTCATCCACCTATAAGCATATAAATATGAACATCAATACTCAGAACACCACTATCACGGACTTGTTAGTTTTGCCTAATTCATACGGCACCCTTGTGTATCCATCCGCTAAGGGTTAGTCTCCCCGAAACCTTTTATGGTCCATTAAGGACCTACAAAAGAGAAAACAGATTAGAGAAAACATTTAACTCGGGATCCACAAGCAACCCTTTCAACAAACACTTGATAAGCAATGCAAATTGCAAACATAAACTTCATAAGCTCTGAATGGTCACACAACAAAGGGCCCAAGGTGGTCTACCACAACCCAAAGTCTCCACAAGTGCTCACATGACACTGCTACGGAACAAGGCAGCGAACCAGCTCTAGACACTACCCCAAAAGCTCATCCAACCATGTGCCACTCGAGTAGCTCCCAGGTGTCGTTCTAGCTAACACTCTGCACAACTCGACGAAGATAGAAAACCCCCAAAATGACTACCAAAATGGCATGTTTCTACGTAGTTTTGCCTCTGCATACAACCTACGTTTACAAGCCTGAAACAACCATTAAATCCAATCAAACTAGGGCTACCAAGCCTATTGCAAGCCTATTACAAGCTGTGTAAAGCATAAACAAAACCGAAAGACACAAATATATGTGAGCAATACATCAAACATCTGATTTACAATTTTGTTCAGGACATTCTCCCCCACTTATTCCTTTGACGTCCTGGTCAAAACCTTTGTGGATGCTACATCTCATCACCTTTGTTGAATCTTCAATCTTCTGCTCCAGCTGCAACGCATCTCTTGGCTCCCAGCTACACACCATCGCTATTGTTGAGTAGTCAAACTTTGATCCGTCATGTTGTTTCAACACGCCAATGACTCTGGCTCTAGTGTGGGGTCGGTTAAGTTGTGTTGATCCATTTGGTTCTTGCAGATCCTCAAGATGAAGGAAAGGACCTTCCATATTATACGTCAATTTCTTAAACATCTTATGTCGCTTGAACTAAGTGGATACCTATTGGAGCCTTTGTTAGGACTCTAGCTAGGAGAGTCCTAATTGAGAGGGACATTGTTAGGACTCTAGCTAGGAGAGTCCTAATTGAGAAGGACATTCATGTAGGAGGTTTTTTCTTAGAGAAGAATTAAAAGTTATAAGGGAATAGGAGTCTTGTGTAGGAGTCCTATTAGGAGTTGGTTAGAAGTAAGAGTCTTAAGTAGGAGTCCTATTAGGAGTTAGGGTTTAGAAGCCCTATAAATAGCCATGTATTCCTTCTCTTTTCTTAAGCAATAGATGAATATTTTCTGCAGCCTTTGAGCAGCAACTTGGAGGGAGGAACCCTTATAGAGTTCCAAGGAGACCGATCCCCTAAAGAGATCAACCCCAAGTTTAGAATCTGCAAGGGTTCTAACACCTGGTATCAGAGCAACGTTCTTGGCGTCTCACTGCCCTTCCACAGCCATCCATCAACCCTCCACAGCCACCCAAAGCAATTCCCACAATTGCTTAAAAGATCGTCGCCAAATTCCGCCATCATCTCCACCATCGCGGATCATCCCGTGAATTGCAACAGGTTCTGGTTTCCTACCTTACTGCTGCTGCAATTTAGTTATCCCTATCCGAAAATCCAAAAAAAAAAAAATTTGTTCCTATATTGCTGCATAAACTTTTCGTGACAAAGTTTTCATCTTTACAACGAAAGATACATTGCAGAATTTCAACCGCATAGCACTGTTTGTTTGATCTTGATACTATATTTTCTTTGATATTACTGTCAATTCCCTCCTCAAATCTCTCAAATTTTTAGTGGAGATTTCGTCGAGAAACTGTTGTTTCTTCGACAATAATTCTGCTCTTACAAGACAACACAATTCTGCAGCAAACTTTCACTGATTTCTATCAAACCTATATATGCCTTTAACCCGTCAACAAAAGAGAGATCTTAACATCACAGATTTGGAGTCATATACTATGGCATCAGAGGAGGCAATCAATGCTAAATTTGAAGCCTTTGAGGAATGAATGGAGGATAAGATTCGGACTCTCCTTACCAAATTCAGTTTGGGCCGACCACCAAGCCCGAAGAAATCGCATCAAGGAGAGAGCTCTAACCAATCACATCATGCCCAAAAAGATGACTTCCAAGAGAGGGGAGGCTCTATGACCGACCCCAACTATTCGCGCATGAGAGTGGACTTCCCTAGATGGGAAGAAGGAGACCCAATTGGTTGGATCTCGTGCGCGGAGCGATATTTTCGGTACCATAAAACTGCGGATGCATCCATGGTAGAAATTGCAGCTATACATCTTGAAGGGGGTGCCATACAATGGTTTGACTGGTTTGAACACACTTATGGAGTCCTTTCATAGCGACAATTCAAAGAAGGACTACTGATCCGCTTCGGACCAACTTATTACGAGAACATTAACGGACAACTGGCAAAGATCTGACAAACCTCCACCATTCAGGAGTACCAAACCAGGTTTGAAAGGTTATCTAATCAAACTCGTGATTGGTCTGAAAAACAGCTATTGGGGACCTTTATTGAGGGCTTAAAGCCGGAGATCCAAGGAGAAGTTAAGGCGCGACAACCATACACGCTTATGGCAGCCATCTCTTTCGCACGACTTCAAGAGGAGCGATTGAACCATGAAGCCCGGAGGACTGGGATCACTCCACGATCAACAATACTAAAGCCCTCAGCCCCCCCTACTATCAACCGAGTCCCTGCACCGAAAAGGTTAACAAGAGAAGAACTTCGGGAGCGATCTGCGAAGGGGTTATGTTGGCATTGCAACGAGCCATGGAGCCGTGAGCATCGCTGTAAAAAAGGTAGACTTCTTATGATTGAACCAGTAGAAGAAGAGATCATTGAACATCTAGAAGAGAGCCTTGAACATGAAGAAGAAGATATGGAGGAAGAGCCACAGCCGACCGACATTACAGTACACGCACTAGCCGGCTACTCAAACCCGCAAACGATGAAAGTTGGAGGCCTTCTCAAACAACAGCCGATCACTGTTCTCATCGACACGGGTAGCACTAATAACTTCCTGAATAGTAAGGTTGCTGCTCGGATGGCACTGCATATTGAATGTTGCAGCAAGTTCGATGTAAAGGTTGCCGACGGCAGAATCCTAAAGTGCGACCAAAGATGCCCGCAGGTGAAACTATTACTGCAAGACCAAGAAATTATCACCGATTTATTCCTCCTACCAATCGATGACTATGAGGTCGTGCTTGGCATAGAATGGCTGACTACACTAGGTGATGTCTCTTGGAACTTTTCTAAATTAATTATGAAATTCTACTGTAAGGGCAAACAGATCATCCTACGCGGGAAGCGTGGAAGCAACGTAACCACCGTTTCGACCCAACGAATGGAGAAAATTTTGTACAAGATAAATGGTGGCTTTTTGATGCATCTCCAGCCACAACCAGAAGAGAAGAAAATAGAAATTGAAGATCAAAATCTTGCCCAATTGCTTACTGAATTTGTCGACATATTTGCGGAACCGGGCGGTCTTCCTCCTTCTCGGCAACATGACCATCGAATTCCAATCCTTCCGGGCAAGCCACCAGCGAACACTCGACCGTACCGATATCCTCACCTCCAGAAAGATGAAATTGAAAAGATCGTAAAGGAGATGCTTGAAACAGGGGTGATTCGGCCAAGTTGCAGTCCCTATTCCTCACCGGTGCTACTTGTACGCAAGAAGGACGGAACTTGGCGGATGTGCATCGACTACCGAGCTTTAAATGGCATCACCGTCAAGGACAAGTACCCAATACCAGTGGTGGATGAACTTCTTGATGAATTGAAAGGAGCTCGAGTCTTCACAAAGTTGGACCTCCGATCCGGTTACCACCAAATTCGGGTATGTGACGATGACATTCCAAAAACTGCATTTCGCACACATGATAGCCATTATGAATTCTTGGTAATGCCTTTTGGACTCACTAATGCTCCTTCAACCTTTCAAAGTCTCATGAACGATATTTTTCGGAGCTTTCTTCGTAAATTTATGTTGGTATTTTTCGATGATATTCTCGTTTACAACCCTTCTCTTGAGACTCACTTTCAGCATTTACGGATTGTTTTGACGATCCTTCGGGAAAATACTCTTTTTGTTAAGCAACCAAAATGCAGCTTTCTCCAGCAAAAAGTAGAGTACCTTGGGCATATAATATCATAAGAAGGAGTGGCGGTAGACCCAACAAAAATTGAGGCAATGCAAGGCTGGCCGAAACCTACAAACGTGAAATTACTGCGGGGGTTCCTTGGACTAACGGGCTATTACCGAAAATTTGTTAAGGACTATGGGAAGATCAAAAGATATCATCCCCTGAGCAGCAAAAATGGGTAACCAAACTTCTTGGATTTGATTATGAAATTATTTACAAAAAGTGGAAAGAAAACGTTGTTACAGATGCACTCTCATGACTACCTGAACAAGCTAAGGTTTCAGCCATCTCCCTTCCTACCACCGGTCTCCTCGAGGACATTAGGGAAGAATGGAAGAAGAATCCAGAGATCAGCAACATCATAAAAAAATTGGAGGAGGATCCAAGTGCAATAGCCCACTACACCTGGGATTCAAGAGATCTACGCTACAAAGGTCGCATTGTGCTTATACCTGACTCCCCTTGCATCACAATCATCTTGCATGAAATGCACTCCATACCTTCAGCAGGGCACTCTGGATTCCTAAGAACCTACAAAAGAGTGGAGCAAAATTTTTATTGGAGAGGGATGAAAAAAATTATTGTTGAATATGTGGCACAATGTAATGTATGTCAACAGCACAAGGGTGAAACTGTGGCAAATCCAGGGAAGCTACAACCACTACCCATACCAGACTCAGTGTGGACTGACATCTCCATGGACTTCATTGAAGGGTTGCCATCTTCCAAAGGTAAAAGCACGATTCTCGTGGTGGTTGATCGACTTACGAAATATGCTCATTTTTGTGCTGTGAGAAATCCCTACACTGCTGCCAGTATTGCCCAGATTTTAATAGAAAATATTGTTAAACTGCATGGGATGCCAAGGTCCATCGTAAGTGATCGTGACAGGATCTTCACTAGTAAATTTTGGACCGAGATATTTCAATTACAAGGCACCAAACTCAAGATGAGCACAGCGTATCATCCACAAACTGACGGCCAAACAGAGGTAGTAAATAAGTGCTTAGAGACATACCTCCGGTGTTTCGCTAGTGATCGACCAAAAGAGTGGGCGAAATGGCCTCCCTGGGCCGAATGGTGGTATAATACTACATATCATTCATCTACAAAATGTGCCCCTTATGAAGCATTGTATGGTCGACCAGCCCCTGTGATTCCAAAGTATGTAATTGGCTCAGCCAAGGTAGATCAGGTTGACCAAGAATTGATTGATAGGGACAAACTCTTACAACTGTTAAAAGATAATCTCTCTACCACTCAAGCCAGAATAAAGCAGCAAGTCGACACACGACGAAGTGAAAGAGAATTTTCAGTGGGAGATTGGGTTTATCTTCGCCTACAACCATACAAGCAACTCTCTATCAACACTCGAGCCTCCATGAAGCTATCCCCACGTTTTTATGGGCCCTATCAGATCACAGAGCGTATTGGAGTCGTGGCGTATAGACTTAAATTACCTGAGGATGCCAAAATTCACCCTGTCTTCCATGTATCATGCCTAAAGCCCAAGTTGGGAGAACACGAGTCACCCCAGATCCAATTGCCCAACACAACTAAGGATGGAGTTATTCAAGCCCAACCACAAGCCATCCTCGATCGCAGGATCGTGATGCGTCGCTGACATCCCTCTACTGAAGTACTAGTGCATTGGAATAATCTACCACTTGAAGACGCCACATGGGAACCATATGAGGAGCTAAAGACCCAGTTCCCTGAGTTCATGGAATCTCAGCCTTGAGGACAAGGCTGATTTGAAGAGGGTGGGTCTATTAAGACTCTAGCTAGGAGAGTCCTAATTGAGAAGGACATTCATGTAGGAGGTTTTTTCTTAGAGAAGAATTAGGAGTTGTAAGGGAATAGGAGTCTTGAGTAGGAGTCCTATTAGGAGTTGGTTAGAAGTAAGAGTCTTAAGTAGGAGTCCTATTAGGAGTTAGGGTTTAGAAGCCCTATAAATAGCCATGTATTCCTTCTCTTTTCTTAAGCAATAGATGAATATTTTCTACAGCCTTTGAGCAGCAACTTGGAGGGAGGAACCCCTATAGAGTTCCAAGGAGGCCGATCCCCTAAAGAGATCAACCCTAACAGCCTTAACGAGTATCGCCTCACAAACCTTGAAGTTTTAGGGGTCTTTCCTCCACAAAATTTGCCCATCGATTCCTCTTCCACTTAGTTGTCGCCTCCAAGTAACTTTGCGTCACTTTTGCTTTTGATTGGTATTTCATTGGGAAATGAAACAGACAGTCTACTTTCGATAGAACCGATCACCATTGGTGAGGATTTGACAATTGTTGTCTTCCGCTAAGTTCTTCGAAGGGTCTTCGAACATGTGCAGAGCTCCTCTGCTGGATAAATAAGAGAACCGAGATCCTCAATTTCACTTATTCTATTAGGAGTTGAAAATACAAAGTTTACTCGACTTCGCCCGCCTCCTCAAGGGTTGTACTCCATGCATCGAGCTAGTTACTAGCCTTAGCCTGCTCTTTGCTCACACTTTCCAAGCACTTAAAGTGTTTACACTCCTTGCATTGAATTAGCTACTGTGATTCGCCGTTTCATTGCTATCGAACTTATAGAATGCAAGAAGTTTTGCCCAAAAAAAAAAAAAAATTCACCCCAACTTGGAGCAAAATTCTAATAGTTTTAGTCGCCTCTGGGATTGTATCATCTTCTTCATCATTTGTGTCTACTCGTTTGAGTAAAAAAGGTACAGTACCACGTACTACCTACTTCGTTCCTTAGTCGAGCACTCCTGCAATGACCCAAAATCCTCCACTTTTAATTATTTTGATGAGAAGCTTGTTAACACCAATCTTATGAAGTTCCTTGGCCTCTACTCTTTAGCCTTGTCTTGGTACTTGGAGACTGCCTATGCATTCACCACCTCCTCGGCCCCTTACACAACCAAGCGCTCTCCCTCCATGAGAGCGAGGGATTGATGACTCCACGGAAGTCCCGCCTCTGCGATTCCATAACGCTGTCATGCTCATGTCTATCACCTTGCACCTACGTCCCTTTCTTCGTGATCGGTAGATCCGCCTCTGCGACAAAGTGACACTCCTCCGAGTCCACCTTCATTATAACCGACGCTTAGTTTTAGGTAGCTGAGTCCCTCTGGACTCGTCATCGCTTCCTCACCCCTTTCAACCACCTACTTTAACACCTCTGTGTTCTCCGAGTTAATTCTCTTTGTCAATGGAAAGACATACTTCAACTCCTATGCATGGCCTTTGCCATTATGTTGTAGAGCTTACGCCAATTTCATTCTCCTTAGCTTCCTTAGTAGCAACATTCTCTTACTCGACCTTGTCCTCTGACTTGTCGGGCTTCCATAAGCGAATATAAGCTCTGAAGCAGTCCAACTCTCAAGTTGTTCCAATCATACTTACACTTAGAATTCTCCCTCAATGGTACACAACCCCTATATACTGATGACTAAGGTTTTCATCTGATGCAAAATTCGATACACGTACGGAAGACCCACCTTTGTAATACCATGGCATTCATTTCTTGAATATATATCCCTACTTGTCGTTGTGTTGTCACCGAAGTGGAGCTCCTAGTAGCTCCAGATCATACCTCTGTATAACCAAGTCCCTCACGGGACTTCTCTCGTGTGTGTGGCATTACCTCGAACTATTCCACCGTGATCTGCTACACCAAATCGCCTCCTGATGACATCTTCATTGCATTTTGATCTTTGTAAGATAAACTCGAACTGTAATATCTCCATATGTGGCCTTTGCCAATACATTGCAGGGCCTCCACCACCTCCGATTGTGTTCGCTCCTTTGGCAATCGACCTTCGTCCACTTGCTCTTGGGTCACACTCAGACGAAGCATAGCTCTAGTATAGCTCGTCGCCTAACAGCTCCCAAAGTCCACCGACTTCGCTGATGTTGGTGTGTCAATGTTTGGATACAAGGCCTTTGCCCCCAACACAATCTTTATTGCGCATTGCTTCCTTCGCAATAACTCAAATGGCAACACTACGTCATATTCTTCAAGAGTACATGCCTCTGCGTCCACTTGCTCCATGTCAAGGCCTTTTAACCCAACTTCGCCTCCGCAAGTTGAGTCACCTTAGTTCCTATGTCAAATGCTACATCAAGATAAGATGCATGTGCCTTGAAGATCCTTTCAACTTTAGCACCATGCAGGTTGAGTCTGTTCCATCAGAATGAGAGACCTATGGAACGACATGATCCCGCTCTTGCCTTTTCAAGAGTTCATGTCTTTAACCTCTGTCAAAGAAAAGCTTCATGCCTTTGCTCCATGTTTCATCTTCTATGTCGACTCTCATCATGTGGCTTGGGCATTTCACCAAGTTCCACCCAAGTTACTTCGTCCCTCGGTATGTATTAAGTTAAAGGTGGCCCTTGTGCCCACCATTCCACATGTCAACCCTTTTTTGAGTATGATCTCCACATCGACTCTAAGTGTGCCTTCATCGCGTGTTGTCTTAGGCCGCTCCCCCACTTGATCTCGTAATGTGTCCACCAACGCATACCTCATGTAAGATCACTCAATCCATTGAGCTTTGTGGAATTGTTGTCTTGAAATACCCTTCCTCAACATGTGTGGTTCGTTGCATATGATTCTCCCTCTGGAGAAGATGGACTTATCTCTCCTGGATATCTATCTCGTTGGAGTAATTTCTCTTCGCATCCTTCCTGTTGGAAGTTTCAAAGACCACCATCCCTTTAGACTACTCTGCCTTGCTGAACAAACTATGCATTGTTCCATCCCCGCAAACGCACTTGCTAAATTGCGACTCTTCGCCAATATAGCCCCTAGCGCCCCTCGAGGCCTAGCAACATATTGAACACGCTACACACTTTAGCCTCCTATGGGCGTATCCTTCCCATACCGAAGAGAAAGTTTCAATGTTCCATTGCGTCGAGTTTCGATCGCCTTAGGATGGCCACGGAAAGCACACCATCCCAGACAACCCTTGCATGAGTACTGAATTCTTCGAGTTAGCAATTCCCCTCACCTCTATGAGCTTCGCACAACTCTTTCAGTCGCTGAGCAACCTATCCCACCTTGTATGATCTTATCCTTTGCCAAGTGCCCCAATTGCTTTGAGCACCATCAAGTTTGGTTTCCAACGTCGAGTCGTAGCTTGAACTCAACCATCCCAACCTTTATGCGTCATACGTTCTTCCCAGCTCACTTGTCCTCGTGGTACCTCTCGCACGAAGGGTTGGCCATTCCTCTAAATGTTAATATAGGACGCCCGCTCTTCTGAGTAACTCCTTCCCCTATATTTGTCACAGACTTAGTTGGTTTTAGCTAAGTCGTGCGGCACCCCTGCGCGTCCGTCCGCTGAGAGTCAACCTCCTTGAAACCTATTAAGGTCCCTTAAAGACCTACAAATGGACAGGTTAGAGAAAGTGTTTAACTCGGGATCCACAAGCAACCCTTTCAACAAACACTTGATAGGCAATGCAAATTATAAATATGGACTTCGCAAGCTCTGAACAGTCACACGACAAAGGATCTAAGGTGGTCTGTCGTGGCCCAAAGTCCTCACAAGTGCTCACATGACACTATTGCAAAACAAGACAACGAACCAACCCCAGACACTACCAAAAGGCTCATTCGGCCATGTGCCACCTGGGTAGCTCCTGGGTGTTGTACTGGCTGACACTCCACACTACTCTACGAAGCTAGAAAACCCCTAAAATTGCTGCTTTGATAGCTTGTTTCTGGGAAGTTTTGATTTTGCACGATAACTACAAACAACCTATATTTACAAGCCTGAAATGGCTATAAAAGCCAACCAAACTAGAGTTGCCAAGGTTACTGCAAACCTAATGCTTGTGCAAAACATGAACAAAACCGAAAGATACGGATATTCATGAACATTACATCAAACATCTCATTTACATCTTTGTCCATGACACCACGGCACAACACCCTACTATATGTACAAAGATGTTGATCACGAAATTCAAAACATCACATGGAATTATTTAATATATAAAACAGGCCAGGGTTGCAAAACCTAGTTGGGCATAAATATATTAGTGTGACCACTAACCAATACATAGACCAGGTTGTATCAAGCGATATTTAGCCAAGTATTTCGTGAATACCAAACTTGCACTAGCATTAAGCATACCACCTGGTACAAGATTCCATGCTATCTAAGTAGTCAATAAACATATTTAGGTCAAACCCACCATTAAAGTCCGACAAATCCACTTTAACTCTTCTAGCCATTTCCCCCGTATTGACATCAAACCAAACTCGTTGTCCCATTACTCAGGTTTGTGAATTTCTAACAAATTCTAGGAATTCATCATTAAGGTCAAAAGCATGGTCATTAGGAATTGTTCGAGCATGACTGTAAACAAGTGCCCTATAGGTGGACCTAGGTTTTGTTCGAACTGAGCCTTGGAAGTAAGTTTTTTTTTTTATTTGAAGCTATGGAGTATGGAGAATAGACATGTTGCCTAACTGATTCATCAACCTCCTTATTCATAGGTCATTTTTCAAGATGTTGGAGAGCTATTAAGACATGGGTCATTTGGTCACATAATTGGTTCAACATTGTGTCATGATCTACTAGTCTGGTCCTAAAAGTGTTTACCTTACTCTATTGGTTTAGGGATTCATCAGGATTGGTTTGGTTTTCACCTCGCCTAGTCATGATTCTAATGCTACATTGATAATGAGGTTGTTAATTGTTGCAATGCACAACGTAGAAATGCAATGCTTCAAATGGTACCCATTCTTTTCATCACTTTTTGTTTGTTTTTGTTTTTTTAGAACTTTCAAGGGTTCAAATTTTACTAGTACTGTAGTTATAGCTAAAGGGGTGAGTATAAAACAAGGGGGAGAAGCAATAAAAATCACGATCTAATGAAATATACCATTTTTCTTTCCTACAAAACACTATTAGTAAAGTTTTCAAAAATTTAACCGGCACTGAGAGCTATCTAACCAGCTATCTAACCAGTCAACAAACATATTTAGGTCAAACCCACCATTAAAGTCCGACAAATCCACTTTAACTCTTCTAGCCATTTCCCCCCATATTGACATCAAACCAAACTCGTTGTCCCATTACTCAGGTTTGTGAATTTCTAACAAATTCTAGGAATTCATCATTAAGGTCAAAAGCATGGTCATTAGGAATTGTTCGAGCATGACTGTAAACAAGTGCCCTATAGGTGGACCTAGGTTTTGTTCGAACTGAGCCTTGGAAGTAAGTTTTTTTTTTTATTTGAAGCTACGGAGTATGGAGAATGGACATGTTGCCTAACTGATTCATCAACCTCCTTATTCATAGGTCATTTTTCAAGATGTTGGAGAGCTATTAAGACATGGGTCATTTGGTCACATAATTGGTTCAACATTGTGTCATGATCTACTAGTCTGGTCCTAAAAGTGTTTACCTTACTCTATTGGTTTAGGGATTCATCAGGATTGGTTTGGTTTTCACCTCGCCTAGTCATGATTCTAATACTACTTTGATAATGAGGTTGTTAATTGTTGCAATGCACAACGTAGAAATGCAATGCTTCAAATGGTACCCATTCTTTTCATCACTTTTTGTTTGTTTTTGTTTTTTTAGAACTTTCAAGGGTTCAAATTTTACTAGTACTGTAGTTATAGCTAAAGGGGAGAGTAGAAAACAAGGGGGAGAAGCAATAAAAATCGCGATCTAATGAAATATACCATTTTTCTTTCCTACAAAACACTATTAGTAAAGTTTTCAAAAATTTAACCGGCACTGAGAGCTATCTAACCAGTCAACAAACATATTTAGGTCAAACCCACCATTAAAGTCCGACAAATCCACTTTAACTCTTCTAGCCATTTCCCCCCATATTGACATCAAACCAAACTCGTTGTCCCATTACTCAGGTTTGTGAATTTCTAACAAATTCTAGGAATTCATCATTAAGGTCAAAAGCATGGTCATTAGGAATTGTTCGAGCATGACTGTAAACAAGTGCCCTATAGGTGGACCTAGGTTTTGTTCGAACTGAGCCTTGGAAGTAAGTTTTTATTTTATTTGAAGCTATGGAGTATGGAGAATGGACATGTTGCCTAACTGATTCATCAACCTCCTTATTCATAGGTCATTTTTCAAGATGTTGGAGAGCTATTAAGACATGGGTCATTTGGTCACATAATTGGTTCAACATTGTGTCATGATCTACTAGTCTGGTCCTAAAAGTGTTTACCTTACTCTATTGGTTTAGGGATTCATCAGGATTGGCTTGGTTTTCACCTCGCCTAGTCATGATTCTAATGCTACTTTGATAATGAGGTTGTTAATTGTTGCAATGCACAACGTAGAAATGCAATGCTTCAAATGGTACCCATTCTTTTCATCACTTTTTGTTTGTTTTTTTTTTTTTAGAACTTTCAAGGGTTCAAATTTTACTAGTACTGTAGTTATAGCTAAAGGGGAGAGTAGAAAACAAGGGGGAGAAGCAATAAAAATCGCGATCTAATGAAATATACCATTTTTCTTTCCTACAAAACACTATTAGTAAAGTTTTCAAAAATTTAACCGGCACTGAGAGCTATCTAGTCCACCAATTCCGTAGGAATAATCGCCCCAAAGTCTAACTCCACATGCAAGGGGCTAACGTTGGAGATGCAAAGATCCTTGAGTGTTGATCGAAGCTTTTGCTCTTAGTTGGAACTCAATGGGGTACAGGGCAAGTTTCTTGTGGGGCTCTAATACAATACTGATGTAGAATAGAGTAGGAAGTAGCGAGAACGAGAGGGAAAGAGAAAGAAAGAGAAATATGAGATAAGAGGGAAAAATAAGAGACAAGAGAAGATACAATTCTTTTCATTCAAATCTAAAAATGTTTGATCAATTAACAAGCTCCACTATTTATAAAGGTTTAGGAGCCTTGGTACAATTAATGAAGGCAATTATTCCCAAGATTAATCTCCTGACGATTTAGTATGTCTTTTAAAAATTTAAAATGTGACTTCTAGAATACCTAAATAGTAAATGAGTGCACTTAATACAAAAAGAATCCCTAGAAAGACCAAAAGACATTTCAATTTTCAATACAACTCAAAGAATTTCTAAGTCAACTAATTGATGACTTTTTTTTATTATCTTTGCCTAGAATAAACTTTTCTGAAATCCTTTGCAAAGTCATTGTAACACCCTTAGCTTGTTTAGTCCCACAGGAAGTGGGAGAAGATTTAAATTGGTCTATCAGCCTAAATGAGTATACTATCATTAACTTGGGCTTAAACATTTTGGAGCAATAGTTCGTGTTCAACAAGTTGAAGCGTCAATTATCACAACAAACCGGATCATGATATTTAGTATAGATTGCATGGTTGTTATGGGTAGAAACTAGTTATAATGTTTCGACAATATTAGGAGCATTGTTTGATACACTACCCGAAATGATACAAAATGGACCATACGTACCAATTGTCAGTTGACATGTACGTTTACCAACCTTTTTCCAATGTTGTGCAAAAAACTGACTGTTTCGATCTGTACAAGGGTGGTGTATCGAATGATATAGACCAAACTATACTTTTACCAGCTTAAGATTTTGATTGGTGTCGACACATAACCATTGAGATCATGGATCACTAACCACCATATTTTGATTCATTTGAATCCATAATGGATCAAACCAAGCCCCAACGATCAAGTTGACCATTGGGACCTCCTTGAGACTTTAAATTCCACTCCCTTCTCACTTACTCTTATGAACTTTCTCATTCTCTTTCCCAATCTTTCTCACATTGTTGTTAATAAAATTACTAATTAGCGATTAGTGATAATCAAGCTCTTGATTTGCATAACCAAGGAATTAGGATAAAAGAGAAATTGTAGGTGATTCAAGATCAATGGAACCAACTTCCTTTGATGGACACCCATGTGACAAAGTTGTTCCTTCACAGATTCAAAAAGATAAATTCAATTTTTACTACTTATAAACTAGACTTTTTATTTATTTATGACTTAGATACACATTATTCTTTTCTAAATATAATTTATATATCAACAAATTAGGAGAAAAAAACTCTAGAAAAGGTTTTTTTATTTTTAGCTTTGTCGAAATACCAGTACGTATAGCACCTAAAGAGAGTTACAAAGAATGATCCCTAAATAGGAAGTATAGTACCTAAAAGAAGTCATCCACATGTTGTATACATAACAAAATTTTTGTACACTGAAAACAAGGCTAGAACCTTCTGATTTAGAAATATTTCCAAGTAAATAATCATTGTGCAAAAGAAAGTTAATGAATACTAAACAACACCAGTATGAAAATGACACCATCTGAATAAACTTGCAACTATATAAAAGCATATTATCCGACAATTCCTAAATGTTTCTCTGCCTGAAGCAAACTGGATGACAATTACCTCAACATAGTAACTAAATGCAAGTTTGCTGATGAGCAACAGAATCCAGAAAAGTGTATATCTGCCAAATCAGCAGCATAGTATTACATTATGTGGAGCAAAAAACCAATTGAAATTGAAAAACCAAGATGTAAATATCTTACTTGAGAAGCGAGAACATGCCTTCATGCATGCCCCTTCCTACATATAACCGTGGCTGAGATTATAAAGAACAAGTCTCATAAGAACTTGTCTAACTCAAGAACCAATAACATGTCCTTGAGATTTTGAATACAGTAAACACTTGCCTGTGCCCACCAAATGAGAAAAATAATAACAACCCTATTGGAGCGTTCAATGGCCCTCCGAAGAGGTGGAAGCATGAACAGCATAGCAGCCAATATATTTGGTAACATGTATATGACAATTGCATAACTGTAAAGATACTGACTTCTCCAATCGCCTGCCCAGTTGCTAAAGAATTTTGTGAGTCCTGTAGGATTCTGGGCAGAGCTAGAATAGCTTAATGGAAGAATTATTATCCATGCAGTTGCTACTGCAAACTTTAGTAAGTATCGAAATATTTGGCTGCATTGCATGCTTCCCCATGACTTCCAGCTAAGTATAATATCAAGAGCAGCTGCAAAGTCCATGAAGATTTTATCAAGAGAATAAACAGAAAAGAATACCATGAACAAAGTTAATGTCCCTAACTTCAGCTGATGTGAAAGTTCAATGACACGAAGAAGAACATATTCAAGATCTAAGTATCGTACCTTGAAAAAAATTTAGCAGTGCAGCAGTTATGAAGATACTTAAAACACTTTTAAAAACATCTGGATCGAACAATGCTGTCAGTGATCCCGAGGGACTCCATGCAATGATGAGCATGGCCTGAGGGAAAGTATGTAACAGCATGACAAAAATGCATCAACCGGTGTTTGTCTAAGAACAAGATTTGCATTCTCAAAAATAGAAAGATACCTGGAAGGCTAATATAAAGAATGTCCACATGCGATCAAAACTTCTGAATAAGTGCCAAAAAGTACGAATTTCAACAAAATTTGTTTTGGGTTTCCTCTTTCCTCTAAGAGATTGGTCATTCTGCCATAAAACGGTGGTATGAAACGAACAAACAGATTACTTTTATACTCTCCCATGTAAACAGAAGCATCACAGATTGAAAACAGTTAGAAAGACCAACTTTAATCATAAAAAAGTCCATTCTTAACTTAGGGAATCAAAGTAGTTCACACTTCACACCGCTTAATATATATGAAGATATGTTTGTACTGGACAAAGAATCATTATGGTGATAAAGGAACATTCAGTAATTAAGTTTTCATGGATTATCTGTTTTACATAATGTGTTGATACAAATATATTTTTGATCATCTTTCTTGAATCAGAAAATCGTCAAGAAATTCTGAGATCAATCACTCATCCAACCATCAAATCATAGAGCTTCTGGAACCTCTACCCTCAAACGTACCATTACTTTTCTTCCCAAGGATATATTATTTCTTCTTCTAAACCGAGCATTGCTGGCCTTTCGAGTCCTATACAATAAATGGCTTTTAATGTCATTCTCTCCTCCTGAGAAAGTTCCACTAGGCATAATGACATCTACCCAGTAATTCAATACCTTCTGTAGCTTCTGGACAGGCACAATATTGTAACTCTAGGCAAGTGCACTTCACATATTCTGCATTCCTAAAAAATGACTCATCTAGAGCCACTAGACCAGTCCCCAGCTGCATGTTCATTGCTCCACCTCACATGTAAATGTGATCTATTTCTGTCATAGTTTTGACAACAAGAAACCATTTCTCCTAGCCATATCCATAAAAAATACGATGATAACTATATAGTGCTGCCTCTCCACCTCCTCATTCTCCTCCTCCTCCACCTCCTACTTTGCCTACTGCTCGTCTGACCGTACCAACCACCAATTTATACCAACACTGGATACACTACAGTACCAGTACTATACCAATATGGCTCCTGACTGGTATCAATTTCAAACCAAAATTCCAATCGATACTAGTACCAACCTATATGGTCTTATATTTATCCTTGATCAGACTGGTAAATACCGGCCACCGTGTACCAACCCAACCAGTATTAGAAACATGACCTAAAGGAAGAGCTAACAAAAGCCATCACTAGATGCAGGCACAAAATTTAACCTCAGTCTTTGGGTGTATGGCCTCTGAATCCACAACCACACCACTTAATTTAGGGAATCAAAGTAGTTCACACTTCACGCCACTTAATATATGTGAAGATAAGTTTGTACTGGACAAAGAATCATCATGGTGATAAAGGAACATTCAGTAATTAAGTTTTCATGGATTATCTGTTTTACATAATGTGTTGATACAAATCTATTTTTGATCATCTTTCTTGAATCAAAAAATCATCAAGAAATTCTGAGTTGAATCACTCATCCAACCATCAAATCATAGAGCTTCTGGAACCTCTACCCTCAAATATTACCATTACTTTTCTTCCCAAGGATATATTATTTCTTCTTCTCAACCTAGCAATGCTGGCCTTTTGAGTACCATACAACAAATGGCTTTTAATACCATTCTCTTCCTCGGAGAAAGTTCCCCTAGGCATACAGACATCTACCCAGTCATTCAATACCTTATGTAGCTTCTGGACAGGCATAATATGGAAACTCTAGGCAAGTGCACTTCACATATTCTGCATTCCTAAAAAATGACTCATCTAGAACCACTAGAACAGTCAGCCAATCCCAGCAACATGTTCATTGCTCCATCTAACATGTAAATGTGATCTATTTCTGTCATAGTTTTGACAGCAAGAAACCATTTCTCCTAGCCAGTGATTGAAAAAGGCGCTCGGGCGCTCGCCTAGGCGCTCGGGCGAGGCGAGGCGAGGCCGGAGCGCCTCGCTAATCTCCCAGGCGGCACGCTTCAAACAGGCGCCGCCTGGGGGCTCGCCCAAGCCTAGGCGTTGGGTGCTTTGGGCGAGCGCCTGGGTAAACCAAGGCGACCGAACCAGGATTTTAGGTCTGGTTCGGTTGGTTAGTTGGTTCAATCGAACCAACTAAACCGATATAACCCTTACCCAACCCTAACCCTTACCCAACCCTAACCCGCTGCCACCCCTAATCCCGATCCCGATCCCGATCTCGCTGCTCGCCGCTGTCGCTGGTCGCAAACGCTGTCGTTGTCGCCACTCGCCGCTGTCGCTGCTCGCAAACGCTGCCTCTGTCGCCGCTCGCGCCTCCCGCTGCTCGTCGCTCCCACTCCCTTTCCCGCTACCGCTGCTGCTGCCACTACCATTGCTCGCCGCTCGCCGCTGCTTCCTCGTTTCTCAGTCAGCAGGCTCAATATACAATATACTGTTAATATTAAGTTTATTTGAAATGATTAATTTTCACTACTGTTAATATATTTTCTTAATTTAATAGCATATTTTTATTTAAAATTTTAAATAATTATATTTATTAATTATATTATATATTTTTATATTTTAGCGCCTCGCTTCGCTCGAGCGAGCGCCTGGGCGAGCGCCTAGCGCCTCGAGCGTTTTTGGACCTTGGCGCCTTTTGACGCCTAGCGCTTTTTAAATCACTGCTCCTAGCCATAACCATAAAAAATACGATGACATCTGCATAGTGCTGCCTCTCCACCTCCTTATTCTCCTCCTCCACCTCCTCTGTTGCCCCTACTTTGCCAACTGCTAGGCTGGCCGTACCAACCGCTCCAACACTTGATACACTACAGAACAAGTACTATACCAATATGGCTCCTGACTGGTATCAATTTCGAACCGAAATTCCAATCGATACTAGTACCAACCTATATGGTCTTATATTTATCCATGATCAGACTGGTCAATACCGGTCACCATGTACCAAGCCAACCAGTATTTGAAATTTGACCTAAAGGAAGAACTAACAGAAGTCATCAATAGATGCAGGCACAAACCCTAACCTTAGTTTTTGGGTGTGTGGCCTCTGAATCTGTGAAAAACTTAACCTCAGTTTTTCGGTGTATGGCCTCTGAATCTGCAAAAAACTTATCATCAATTTTTGGGTGTATGGACACTGAATCCATGAAAAAGTCCGCGCGAGTATCCATTGGCCATCCCAATTTATCAAAGCAATCTTTGGACCTGCAAAAGAGGATATTTATTTCCTAGACAGCTTAAGTAACACAACTTGAATAAAAAGGATACAAACCAAAAATATTCATTCAGATCATCATAGTTTCTCCATCGTGAATGGCTAAGAGTACTGCTTTTGCTCCTTTGGACTTCCTATTGCATTTTAGAAGAAATAGAGAGATTTCATTGTTGGCTATTTTTCAGGAAAAAAGAAAAAACATACTCCCGATAACTAGATGAGTACTTAATTGAGCTGAGGAAAAACATACTCCCGTACGTGTAGGAGCCTATATGTACCTTAAGCAGGACGTTGTAGATGGGAGTCACAATATCCCGCAAAAATGACCTTTCACCTTTATATGCAGGTTCAAAAACACCTCCACTAGCAGACTTGACATTGCCAATTATAGTTCCATAGAGCTCATCTGCCATCTTATTTGATTCATCAAAAGAGCCTGTTAGATCACTGTCTATCGGAGGCAAGAAAACACATAACAAGATCCTTAAGTAACATTAAACAAAACTCTTATCCTAAAAATACGATCAGACTTAGTGTGCTGGTATGTCTGATGGCAGATATATATCTTTTTGGCATTTTTTTTATTCATAGGATTCACTTGTGTCACCCACATATGATGAGGTGTCAAGAAAAACAGTAAACTGGCGCCAAATGTAGATAAAAAGAGTCAACAGAAGCCACTAGAATTACAAGCATATAAAAGTACTTTTGCCAAGATAGCCTTATTGGTCTAATTATGTTATTCCTTTCTTCCACTTTTCCGTAACAACATTTTTTTCAAGCTAAAAAGAACATCTGACATAGATTTATGAGTCCATTTTTTTAAAATATTTAGCCTTGTGCAATGACGCAGTCAATATCATAACCACCGCTGTGAGAACTCTGACATAGATTTATGAGTCCATTTTTTAAATATTTAGCCTTGTGCAATGAAGCAGTCAATACCAAAACCACCGCTGTGAGAACTCCAATTTGGTTGACCTAGACAAGGACCTTTCAGATGGACTGTTTTTTTCTTTTTTTGCTTTTCTTATGGTTATTTTTTAATATTATAGTTGATATTTAAAGTCATATGTTGAACTGTATTCTTATTTATAACAATATTTTGATTATAGACACAGTTGGGAAAGTCCTCAAGCCATTAATAGTCATTTTCAGAGAGTTGTAGTTGTGTTTTTGGATATGATTTTACAGGTTTCATAGAATTTAGAAAAGAAAATTGCCTTGGTTTAAGACATATATTGTATATTGTCAGTGTGAAAGGATGTTTTGACATTTTCAGAAAGTCATAAATATGTTTTTGGCTATGATTTTATAGGTCTCAGAGATTTCTAAAAACGAGAACTCTTGCTTAGTTTACTGCATATGTTGCATATTGTACGTCTTAAAGAAGGTCTTAATATTGTCTTATCGATTGTTCAAGTAGAATTATTGTCATTTAGCAGTATGATATCTCTTTCTTTATATCTTTGGAAGGTCCACACTCGTCGAATTAGAGAAAACCTAATGGCCAGGTCATATCTCATTATTTGATATGAGAAAGGTGATCTTCCTTAACAATCCCCCGCAATACTATAACTAAGTTTATGACAATTATGTATATCTAAATGGAAGTCTCCAAAATTTCTAACCCAACTCAAATTTTGATGATGAATGCATATAGATATTGTTATAAATTTATGGTAAGTATAGAATTGCAGGCTTTCCAGGGACAGTATTTAGTCCATGAAGTGAATAGAGTACCCTCCTGCATTGATAGTGTTGATGGTACCTTCTTGCAATGACAATGTCTCTAAACAATTTTTTGAACACCCCCTCCTAAAAAAATTTAATGAAAAACCAAAACCTCTAATGTACAATGAGCAATTTTATGATGACTGTCAGTCTGCTGGAATTTGATGCACCCACGTGATCACAGCAGGTAACAGGACATACTTCGTCACATAGCAATTCATCAGTTATGGGAAGCCTTCCCGGCAAACTGATCAGAAGGCTTAGTTTTCATACCTCATATTTTGATCCAATTCGAACTGTGTTTTGACATCTAATGAAACAACCTTGACAATAGTGATTTACAACAACCAAGGACTACAAAGGAGAACATAACAGCAACAAATTTCTAATTTATCTAAAGAGTGCAAAGGTCTCCAACAATCTTTGGCAGCCTACAATGAACTGAAGATGGATATTTTAGAGGTCAAGGGAAACTAAATCGCTGCAATTTTAACACAATGGAGCCTCCTGATTCGCCACCACAGTCACAGTACAAGCAGTTAAATGATTTTGTTCTTTGACTTGGAGACCAATTTCTGCAATGTTTACATTGTACTAAGTTTAGTGAAATGAAAGTGGAGAAAGAAGCAGATGATTGTTGTCCCTTTACATGCACAAGGACCTCCATCTTGAGGCAAGAAGGATATGATAGGCGGGAAACTGTTACAAGGTAGTCACACAACTCCCTGTGGGGGTCCCAACTTGGTTGGTCCAAGACAAATACTTTGTGGTTAGATTTCTTTTGTCCTTTATTGTGGATGAATTTTGGTCTTCATTTCAATTGCTACAATGGATCAAGTTTAAAGTCATATTATGTTGTATGTATATAAGTCCTATTTTTTTATAAATAGTGTTGGGAAAGCCCTTAAGTCATCAGGGGTGAGATTTATAGAGAGCTATATACATGTGTTTAGATGGAATTTTGTGAGATTCCAAGATTTCCAGAAAAGAAACTAGTCCCCCACAAGGTATATTAGTTTACTATATAAATATGGCCTATTTTACCCCTAGAACATATATCTTGGTAATGGCTACTTCACAGTCGTAAACTTGTAATAGAATTATGAATTATCATAGTTTGGTAGTGAATTTCCTTTTCTTTAATTCTTGATAGGTTAATTTTCCTCTAATTGGAGAATACATTGATAGGAGGGTTGTCTCCTGAGTTAAGTATTTAGTATGTATTCTCCTGAATGGAGCATACCATGATAGGAGGTTTGTCTCCTCAAATTGGAGAATACCTTGATATAAGATCCATAAAATGCCACAGTAGTCCAGCAAAGGTAGAAGTAACAAGTTCATAATAGATACTTGTTTGGTAGAAAAGAACACCAGCAAGCATCAACAGAATTTCCACAAAGTATAAGATATGGTATACTTTGTAGTTTGTAGTTTGTAGTTTATCCACAGCTTCCCTCTGTGGCTTATCCCAACATGATATTTAGAAATCATGTTATCAACATAGCATATAGTACAAAAGTTATCCCAACTATTTAGGGTCAACTACAACGATCTTTTCTCATCATTGAGTTCTATGTAAGGTTATATCCCTAGTTAAATTAAGAACACTCAAGTCTATTTTTTTACTGTTTCTAGCTAGCTTTTTCTGATGTCACATTCTACCTATCCCTTTAATATAATTATACTATCTTTTGATTTTCTCTCATTTTGTCTTCTATCAAAGCTTACCAAAAAGAATAGAAATATCAACTATCTGACAACTAACAACTAGTTTATATCCTTTTTCTGAATCCCACAACATTATATCTCCACAACACTCCAAAATGCCTCTTTAATTCAATAAAATCATGTGTAAATCTTAATTCCTTTTACAATTTTTTTCATTAATTGCATCCAAAAGTAATTGGTTTTTTTTTTCTTGTCTTCTTGAAATAATCCAAAATTGATTTTCACAAAACAGCCCTCTTCTATTTTAAATTGTGTCATCACCTTCTTCCAAGGAATAATGGTACACCTCACTGATCCAGTTCCCTGATAATTTTATCGACTTTGAATACATTCATTACTCTTATAGATCAGTAGTAACAATTAGTAAACTACTTAAAACAACCTATCCAATAATCTCCCAAACTTTAATAGGGATGATATTAGGCCTCACACACGTATGCATTTGCATCGTCTTTTGAATCTTATTTTAGCTGGCCTGTCCTCACATGTCATACAAACCTTCGGTTCCATATCATATCACATTTCTAGCTCCCAATTAGATTATACATGGGATGTTCATCAAATAAATTATACAGTAATTTCTCCATTTTTTTCTTTAATACCACTATATCACTACCAAGATCTCTTCGGTGTGCATTTCAAGCATCTAAGTCACCTAAATCTCTACACATACTTTTCCTCTCTCCAATAAACCTAAAAATGTTTCTCTTTCTCTAGTCCCAAACTTACCCTAGAACAATCATAAACCTATTATGAGTAGCTTCCTAGCATTCTCATGAACCATTTCGATATATATCACAGCAAGCTTTTATGATTGTGATCAACCATCTAATGAACCTATCCTCCATCCCCTGCACTTGGAAAATATATAAAAAAAATCTATACAAGTATGAACATAGCTTTACTCAATATCACATTGATAATCTACATTCAATTTTAATATTCAAACAAGTAGTTGCATGTCAATGCTAAACATGGATTATTGTACACAAAATATATTAAAGAATATTGCAATTAATAACAAACAAATTTGAAGGAAAAATAATTAATTCAATGGAAATGGAATTAAATAAAAATAGTCTGCTTATCATTAAACACATTCCAAGAGAAGATGAATCAACATAGATGAATTTAAAAAAACATATAGCAAAAATTAGTTCTATGAGAAAATGAACTAAATATGAATTATGTATTTATTCCAAGATAAATGACATTAAATACATTAATTCCAAAATAAATTACATGTATTAAAAATTGATATTAAATATGTTAAATAAGGACACATGGGAATTTTATGGTACTTAAAACATAGTAGTGTTACCCGATATCATGCAAAGAAAAGTCAAAATGGACACGATGCAAGAATATGATAAGGAGCAGAGTTGGTTCTTGTGCTACCCTACGAGCCTCTACCAAGTGATGGCAAAGTGGAAAGGCAAAGTTGAATCAACACACATGTATAATTCTGATACCTCTAATCATCCTGGCCTATGGTGATAGCAAAAGAGGTGTCAAGATTTCTGCAATCTAGCCATTTGTAAGTTAAATAAGCACAAAACAAATAAGCCCTTTTTTAAGGTCTCTCCAGATATAAGCATGCATCTCATGATAGTGGAACTTTTCTTTAATTAAGTTTTCTAGCTACATGTTGTATATCAATTTAATGAACCTACAAGGAGAGCATGTGCTTAACCTTATATTGTTCTTGTTATTCAAACTGGATGCCACTAATTTATGTTTTCTTGCCTTCAGTTCATGATAAGAGAATTTTTACACCATTATATTGTTAGCAATGTGCATGCACACACACACACAAACATATATATATATATATATATATATATATATATATATATATATATATATATATATATATATATATATATATATATATATATGTTTGTGTGTGTGTGTGCATGCACATTGCTAACAATATAATGGTGTAAAAATTCTCTTATCATGAACTTAAACATGAAACTTTTATATATATATAAAAAATTCTCCATAAAAAAAATTCTCTTATACATGAACTTAAACATGAACTTAAACATGAAACATGAAACATGAAACTTTCCATAAAAAATTCTCTTATATATATATATATAACTTAAACATGAAACTTTTAATGGCTGAACAACTTCAGTTGAATATTAGATTTATCAACTCCAGCTGAGGTTTCAAAGATTGATACAAACATGAAATGTCAAAAGACAGAACAAAATCGATCAGCAATAGCAGGATACACCAAAGTTGGTTTTTCTACACTTGTTAGCTAAATGGACCAATAAACATATGATGCTTCACAAGACAACAGTTATTATTGGCATTTAAACAATACTTACATGGTGGAAGATATAACACAGACATTCAGGCATAAACCGAACATTGGAAGCTTCACCCCAAATAAGAAAATACAATCCAATGTAAAGAAGCTCCAACTGTTGTGACTCAGCATCACTGAGACGCCTGTTTAAAAGATGATAAAAATGCAGATATCAGATCATAAGGCTTGGTTAATGTATAGATATTACTCACAAAATTGTACCTTTGATCATTCGAACCAGGCAAAATTGTTTTAATGTTCGATTCACATTGTAAATATTTACACCATGACTCATAATTTTTGAAGACTTTCTTTTTCAGAGATTCGACCGTATTGGCATCCAACTGTAAACAGCATTTCCAAGTTATGAATGTGCAGAGAAATATATAAATGATGAATTTCTCGACATGAACATTATGGAAAGACAATTACAAGGGAATATTCTTCCAGAGCCTTTTTCTTCATGTCAATGTTTGCAAGTAGCAAAACCAAGTGCTCACGTTGATTATCCACATTTCCTTTCTACATTTAAACAAGTTGCATTTGTTAACTTATCAAAAGATGGGAATATGTATAATACAAATGACAACATTAAATAAGTCAACTATGTGTTTACTTGAAAACCAAAATTTAAACCAAGCCAGTCGAGTAAATCATGAACAGAACTTTCCCCATCGTCAAACACGAGGATTCCATCAGCTTCAGGCTGTGAACTGGTAGACGGCTGTCGTCTAGACCTTGGAAGATTATCCACTTTACGTAGTGCACTCACTGCTGCTCTTATCTGTAATCACCAGAGGCTCAAGACAAAAAGTGCCACAGCATGAAGTGGAAAAGCAATCACAAGAGAATGAAGACTAAAAGTGAAAAGAGCATAATTACCTAGTGACTGAGTAACCAAGAAGAAAAACTATGTGACTTACCTCTGGAAGCTCCATGATTGCAGATGCACCACCAGAAACATGAAGAGGAAGAATGTTATAGGGTGTAAAGTGACTTTTCTTTCTCTCGACTTCTCTAGCACACCTTTTTATCTGCAAGTAACAGGTGCAGCTAATATTAGATAGAAAATAAAACTAAATGAAGGAAAAACATGCATACTGCATATATTTTCAATAGTCAAAACAAACCTCATCATCAACTTTATCTGGAGGTACTATAGTTTTCAGCACATCATATAATACAGATACAATCTGATAATGTTTAGTCATCTCCTCGCTGAACAGTTCCATAATTAGGACAAGCCATAAAATTGAGGATAGTATCCCAAAAAAGTACTAGTTACAACGAATTCAAAAAGTCTTGCATGGCAGGCTTACGGTTTGCTTTTGGCAGATCCTTCCTTGATGAAATCATTATAGTAATACTGATAGAACCTTTGTATTTCTTTCGGATCACTTCTGGCAAGTTGCGGCTTTACTTCCTCTTCATCCTGCAGGACAATAAAAAGCTCATATGTTTAACAAGTAATAGTAGGCAATCTCATATACTCCCAACTGTTTGGGATCGATTAAATTACATTAGATATTTTGTCGTCATTGGGCTCTGCAAAAAGTCATAATTCATCTAAATTAAGAATATTTAAATCTTTATCCATAATTTCTTAAAAATCTTCCATGTCACCCTCTATCTCTTCTCACAACACTAATATTAATACTTTCACATCTTTTAACTATAACATTTATAGGTCTCGATACCTAATTATTCATGAATAAAATTTTTTTATTTCCTATTTTTCCTAATAATTCTGCACAACTATCTCAGCATTCACATTTAGCAATATAAATTTTTTATATATGTTGTCTCCTAACTACCCAACACTAAGATCCCATAATTTTACCTTTCCTTCATATTCTTTAGGGCTTCCTCAACCGCACTTACTCCAATTCAAATAACAAATCTCTGATCAATAAAACTACCACTGTTATCGATACATAGGATTTAGATATTTATGAAATATTCATTAAATAATTTATAAAAATATTTTTCCATCTTTTCTTAATTTTATCAATAATCATTATCATTAATATGTACTTTTTTATCTTCAGCCTCAATACATCAAATCAAGGTTTGTCATACCGAATCATACCGCCCGGTACGGGCGGTACGTACCGGTCCGACAGGCTATCGGTACGCAGACCGCCCGCTACCGGGCGGTACGCACAAAAAAAAAAACCCGTATCAGACGATACGGGGTAATATCGGGTGGTAACAGTCGAAATTTCGACCGTTACCGCCCGGCACCACTCGGTAACGGTCGAAATCGACCGTTACCACACTGTAGCAGTGCTACAGTGCTCCAACGGTCAATTTGACCGTTGGAGCCCTTTCTCCTCCTATTTAAACCATTCTTCTCTCCCCTATTTCATTATACTCTCTTAAACTCTCTCTCAAACTTTTTTTTCTCTCCTAAACTCTATAAAACAATGATTTGTGAATTCAATTGAGGCTAATTTAGGAAGATTAAGAGGAAGAACTTTCTAATCAAGAGGTATGAATTCGTTTTCTTTAATTAGAGAGTAATTAAGATATTTAAAATTATGATTAGTGTGTTTCATGCATAGTAAATATTGAATAATATTTATGATAATAAAATAAGTTTAATTAAGGTTTATTAAAGTTATTTAATGCTGCGATTAGTCATTTTAATGATGATTTAATCAAAATTTATTTGATTTTATATCAATTTAATATCTTTAATACCTATTAGGGTATTTATCATGTTTATAGTGGTGAAAAAGAAGTAATTAGTGAAAAATTAGCTATATTAATCGTATAATTAGTGCAAATAAATGATGATTTTATTATAATTTGAATCATATTTGATTAAAATTACATATTTAATGTTTCATTTATGTGTTTAATATATATATAATGGTAAAATAAATTTAATTATGTTTTATTAAAGTTATTTAATATTATAATTAGTCATTTTAATAATGATTTAATCAAAATTTGTTCGATTTTATGTCAATCCAATATCTTTAATACCTATTAGGGTGTTTGCCATGTTTATAGTGTTAAAAAAGAAGTAATTAGTGAAAAATTAACTATGTTAATCGCGTAATTAGTGTAGCTAATGATTTTAGTACCTTTTTTTATGCATATAACATATTTATAATAATAAAATATGATTAGTTATGTTTTAATAAAATTACTTAATGTTGCGATTAGTGATTTATGATCGATATTTGATCAATTTAATATGCTTATACTTTATAGTTTATTTGATTTAAATTTGGTAGGATCATGGCACCAAAGGAACAGCCACATGATGATGCATGGGTTCATGCCCGAAAGCTAGATGGAAACCGTCATCATTGGCAATAACTCGAGTGAAAATGCATTTGGCTGGTGGGTATCCGGATGTTGCAAAATGCAAGAATGTTCCAACGGAGATCCGTAAATTATTTCAAAGCAAGCTTAAACAAGCAAAGGAAGATACATTAAAAAAGAAGGCAAGAGTTGAGGAAGAATATCATAGGGCTACACGGGAACCAGTTTATGATCAGTATGAGGGTTGCGGCGATGAAGTCGACCCGGATCTCACAGCTGGGATTCGTGCATCATTGAAGCATCAATATACGGTCGATGAAGCAATGAGGCATCGACGACCTGACTCACAATTAGAGCATGGCAGTGGTAGTGGAATCCAAAGGTCAACCAGCATAAGGCAATTAACTGCTCCTTCTCGGTTAGGCCAAACTAGTAGCATGAGGTATGGTGGACTCCGTGGTTTTATGAGAGGTCCTGGCAGGAGGTCCGCACCAGATATTGATCCGCAAGCCTATCCCCCACAAACAGCGAAACAGACACGAATTGACGATGCATACACAAAAGAAAAAAAAACGGGATATTGGGAAGGCAATCTCAAAATGGTTCAACTTTCATAGGATTCCAGCCAACACTGCCCAAGGTCCATATTATCAGAGCATGATCTCTTCTATTCAAAAGTCTGGCACGGGGATCTAACCTCCAACACCGAAGAAGATTTACGGCGTATACTTAGAAGAGGAGGTGGCAGAACTAAAGGATTGGATCAAATCCTTCAAGAGGCAATGGGACGAATATGGGGTGACATTGATGTGTGACAGTTGGACAGGACCAACAAGAATGAGTATCATCAACTTTCTTGTTTATTGCAATAGAAGAGTGGTGTTTCATAAATCTGTTAATGCTTCTGAAAAGATCCAAGATGCAAACTATATTGAGAGCTTGATGGACATTATGGTAGAGGAGATTGGACCACAGTATGTTGTCCAAATAATAATCGACAATGGAGCGAATTTCAAAAAGGTCGGCTTGCAATTGATGAAAAAAAGAAAAACTTTGTTTTGGACTCCATGTGCAACTCATTGCATAGATCTAATTCTGAAGGATATTGGTGAGTTGGATGCGGTCAAGAAATGTGTAGCTCGAGCACAATCAATTACAAAGTTTATATATAATCATCATTGGGTCCACGCATTAATGCAAAAGTATGTAAACGGTGAGATACTTCGACCTGGAATTACTCGGTTTGCTACCAATTTTATTGCATTAAAGTCATTATAGCAAAAAATGCATGGCTTGAAGGCAATGGTTAGCTCACAAGAGTGGTCTAAATCCAGATATTCGAAATTGAGTGATGGAAAGAAGATAGAAAAGGTCATTCTTTCCTCTAGATTTTGGAAGACTATAGCATAAATCATAAAAGGTGTGGAACCACTTTATATTGTCCTCCATAAGGTCGATATGGACAAGCGTCCACAGATGTCGTATCTTAAATATATGTTGATTTCAGCAAGAGAGGAGATCAGGAAAGCATTCAAAGATGATTTTCAGGCCGACCAATACATACGAATCATTGATCGTCGGACCGAAGTTCATATAGATCAAGATATCCATAATGCAAGTAAATTCATATTCAGAATAATTTAATTTATTATTACTTAGATAACAAAAAATCATACTAACAAAATTATGTTTTGCAGCGTATTATCTAAACCCGACAATTCAATATCGATATGCTCTCGGAACGCAAAATAATTTCCTAACGACACTACGAAATGTTATATATCGGCTCTTGTCAAATACTACTGAGGCAGTCGATGCTCTTATGGAGGGTCGATTATTTCGAGAAACAGTTGGTTCATTCTCCGACGTTGTAACTGTATCGTGTCGTTAGACTATGGATCCTAGTGAGGAAAAGTTATGCATATTAATTATCAATTATATTTAATGTTAATTATTTCTTATGCTAATAAAATCTTATTTATATCTTTTTGCAGTCGAGTGGTGGCTACAATTTGGAGGCGATGCACCACATTTAAGGAAGGTTGACGTTCGTGTACTTTCACAGACAACAACATCTAGTGGTTGCGAACGTAATTGGTCAACGTTTGCATTGATTCATACGAAGGTCCGCAACAGACTCTCCTACAGACGGTTAGAGAAACTAGTATATGTCCATTATAACATGCGGCTAAAATTACGATGTGCTGAGTTGGATAAGGAGCCAGAGGAATCAGATATTGATCTCATTGATCTCCAATTCTACAACGAAGATTCAAAGCCAATGTTAGATTGGGTTGAAGCAGTAGAGAACCAAGAGGATCCTCCACTTGATGAGGCGGGAGATCTTCAGCGTCCTTCACGTTTTATCACCGAGGCAATAGAAGAAGAAGAAGCATAACCCCAATAGGTGGAAAATCCCCCTCGATTACAACATGGTAGGAATCAAACTGCTCGAGGAACTACCGACACCCAACGGTCACACTCGTCCGCCCAACGTGCAAAGGCAAAGGGGAAGGCAGTAGCATCAGTTGTATCGTTGGAAAGAATCGAGTCGGGCGACGAGACACCTTCACAATCACATTCTCTTTCTCGCTCAGTCCAGAGACATGACAGCAACACGGACAGCAGTGCCTCGACGGATGATGGCGGTGATGTCGGGCAGTCGTTGGTCTCGTCTACACAACTTGAGGGTGGTGAATGGACTGAGGAGCAATATTTTACACATGCCACTCAAGATTCGGATCATGGAACTCGACAAGGTACTGATCAAGTTTATGCACGGAAGGGGAAGGGGAAGGGGAAAGCAGTGGATGAATATGAACAAATGCGACAGAGCATACATGATATAGACACAGAAAGAGGCTCATCATATTCACAACCATCGTATTATGGAGAATCATACAGGCAACAATAATATGGTGATAGTTGGTCATCCTTCTCTGAGCAACAGCATGATACAGAACAACACCAATATATGCCTCAAGAGCTGCCTCGGACAAATATGATTCATGACGATCAATCTACGATCAGCACCATATTGATGCATCAATGGCATACGGTGTATCAATACACTATGTCATGGGATCAATTTCATGATTGGGTCCAACAAACGTATCATATTGATATGTATCGGATCGAGGACCCCGATCCACCACCCGTGCAGGCCCGTCGTTCGTTTTGGTGGTAGAATCAACAATCAGGTATATCTAGATATATGATTATTTAATTCATTTGAATTTAGAGTTTATATTGTAACAAAATAGTCTAACAATTCAACTGATTTTTCTGTAGATATTTCAATCTATAACGGGCTGAAATACGAACCTCGAACAAGACTACCTCAAAGCCCGAAAAAGATATGTGATACTATTCTTACCTAATTTTATTGATTTTGCTAAACTTATACTATTACTATATTTATTTGTAACTTGAAAACCCTAACCTAACTTTTTTTTTTAACTTTTAGGTATTTTCATAGGGTTAAATCGGTGAAATCAGGTGTACCGCTCGGTACACCGTATCATACCGTACCGAGCCCGGGTCGAAACGCCGGTACGGTACGGTACAACAAACCTTGCATCAAATATTACCTAAATTTTTATTCTTTATTTTCCTATCTTTAGCAATTTGATATATATTATTTTCTCATACTTAGTCCCTAACTTATAATAAAAGTCATCATAAGCTTTATACCTGGCATACCTACAGCTCTTTTTGCCTCTTTTTCATGTTCTATACATGTTTTTAAATCAAACCACCTACAGCAAAAAAAAATTTAAGTCTAAAAGACAAGCGAATAACAATAATTAGAACCTTAAATTACAATTCTTTGGGGTTGGTCCCATTGTACCAAACCCACTTATTTAAAAATTATTTTTGTCATTATTATTCAATTGACAAGATGGAGTTAAAAAACAAATTTTAAGACAACATTGTAGTCTAAATAAGGATTTTAGTGTACATCTCATCCAATGATTTTTACAGCTAAGATATGATCGTAATAAACCCACTTACTACTTATGGATGTAGTATATAATATCCATTAACCAGTGGTTCAAAGCTCAAGACTGTCTGATAATTTTTACATCGTATAATAGTGGTATATAATATTCACTTACTAAAAGTTGAGGATTCCAAAATCTCATCAAATAAATTTTGTAAGATATTGAGATTGAAAATCATCTTCACCACTTATCCTTTGTAAAAAAGAACAAAGCCAATCCTTCGAGCTCTCGAGCTGCCACAACAACCTAATTGTTTGGATCTTATGGTGGTTTAACCCAGGTCAGCGTACTAGCGCCAATAATCTTTTTGTTCTTTCTTTGGAAATTTCTTAGCAGATAACAATATTTGATTAGTCGTAAAGGGACACTCCAATTTGTTTTTTATTTCAACAACCATAATTTTACTTCTTTAAAAAGAGAATCAAAAACTGGAACAGCGAAATACAGATTATTCACGCAATGATATATAACAGGTAACCATCTTAGCATTCGAAAAACATTGTTCTTTTATACATTAAATAGATCACTTTTATTTTGTGCTTCTTTTGTCCTTATAGCCAATTCTATAGATAATTTTAAGGACATATCACCTTCACAATTTAACAAAAATCAACTTTGTGCACATAAAATTTAACGATACACCCAATGTTGGATGGTTTTGAAAATTTAGCACTTAGAAGACATATTTATCATTTAGCATTAAAATTGTCACAGTAAAGTATATGCATAACTGACCATCAACCTTTTTCATGAAAATTTATATTCTCTTACGTGTTCAAGAACTTTGGTTTATAGCAAGGTTTGCAATACCAAATGATACCGCCCATACCGGGCAATGCATACCGGTCCACCAGCTGACCAGCACGTGGACCGTCTGCTACCAGGCGGTGTCAGCCCGACTGCGACAAGGTGAGGCAAGGAAGAAGAGGCGTTTGAAAAAGAGGGAGAAAGAGGGAGAAGCTTTGAGAAATAGTACCTGGCGTTGCCTCCTCCTTCTTCACTGCAGCGCCCGTTGCCATCGCTCCCTCGACGTCGCAGCTCTTCAGCGCCCACTACCATCGTTCCCTCGACACCGAAGAAGATTCTTCTTCTTCCGCTCCTTCGCTACAGCACCCGCTGCCATCTCTCGACACCGAAGAAGATTCTTCTTCTTCCGCTCCTTCACTGCGACACCCACTGTCATCCCTCGACGTCACAGCTATTCGGCTAGGGTTCGGGCGAGCGTTGGTAAGTTACATATTTTTTGTATATTTAATATCGTTTAAATATAATATGTTTAATATCGTTTTAAGCGCACCATCGTTAACTATTTTATATTTCTGTGATTTTATATATATTTTATATATTTAATATAATTTAATATAAAAATATATATTTTTAATATTTTTTAAGCATACCACTTTGCATTCCCGTAGTATACCATACCGTACAAAGCTCAAAACTCCAGTACGGTACGAAATTTCAATCCTTGGTTTATAAATTTTCAAGCATATTTAATCTACTTATCATCCCAACCATCTAAGCACTATACGTAAGATAGGACAAATTGATAATAGCCAGACCTAGGGATTCGGACGATCTTGTCCATAGAGTTCAAACTTCAAAGAGTTAAATTAGATTTGTAACGTAAGACTACTTAGGGCCACCAAATCCCTAACCTGTGATTAGATCAACAATCCCTGTAAGACACAAAAGACATAACCTACTGATCAGATTGAATTGGCACATTCTTGGAAAGCTTTAATCAAGAAATCTTATGTGTAGCCTCAATATGACCGGAGAATCAAGGCTGCCTAGCCAACCCAATTGATCAAGTCTTCAGGTTGCCATAGATAGGTTATTTAAAGAAACTACATTACTTGGTGATCAAATTGACATCTAATGCTTAAAAATAGATTATCAAAGAAGAATGACCCAATCCTGAATCAATCAATCGTCACTGAAGGAATGGCGGCGAGTGCCCCGTCTTCCCCGCCAGCGATAAGTGCTCCCGCTCCTCCTCTAAAGAAACTGCATAATCCTCTCCCCCCCCCCCACCCCCTGCTCCTCCTCCAGTGGCCCCACTACTGAAGGGTCATCTCCCTCTTCGAGAGCAACCTCTCCTCCCTTCAACAAAAGCCAAACTCGCACTGCTACACCACGTGCAAGCACATAAAGCCTCACCCTCTTGGGCAAGCCTCCTTAGGCAACCCTCTTCAGATGACCCTTGGCGTTTCAACGCTGGGTAACAAAGAAGATCGCCAGGATTCAAAAGAGCTCCAAGCACGTCGCAGTCCTAAATCCAGAGGAAGTGCAGAATGCAAGGAGTCACTGACAACTCTGCCTCTAATGCAAGGAGTCCTTATAATTTGCAGGTTCCACCAACCCAGATTGAGATTTGAGTTCAACCAAATTAAACATCATTGTCATCAACTTTTAAAATATGAAAAACATGACCAAAATCAATTACATCTCCGTGGAACTGAACTTAAATGCGCTCAACCATTTTCAGCTTCAACTACAAGTCAAACTGAACATATCCCAACTTAACCCAAGTCAGCATATCAGAGAGGTCCAGCTAAACCTAGAGAACTCGCCTGTTCCAACAAGTTTTGGCCAGGTTTACACTGGTTCCAATTTTTGAACTGTTTTCAGTCAATTGATATCTCTTTAGATTGATTTTCTGTTATTCTATAGATAAATGAGCCCACTGTCCAATTAAATCAATCAACACACTCAAACCACCATTTTGTATCCTTAATCAAATTTATCTTTGAGTCCCCTTGTACAAGATGAAACAATGCTAGATGCTTACGATGGCATTTTCCACCTATTGTAATTTGTTAAATCTCCAAGTTGGCTATATGTAAATTGTGATGAATAATACATACACTAATTAGATTGATTACATAATTAAATTACTTAAGCTGGTTCAAAAATAAGTGAACATAATTTCAGTAGACAAAGAAGACTATCTAAATGTTTGTAGAAATTCTTGGCCAACAACGTGTGTACCTTTTCCAGCCTATGTAAGAGATATGTTTTGAATTGACGAACACCACGCTTATCTGATTTAGGATCCAAATTATGGGCCATCTCAAATGCATGAAAGCGACCTTACATTATAAGAAAGAAAATATTTTAATGAAAAGACTAAGTAAAAGAGAAGTGCCAAAAATGATTATGAACACTAGAAAGCAGAAGGTTAGAAATTCGTAGAACTTGGAGAAGTATATGATAAACTCTAAAAAAGCATATGGCAAGTAAGGAGTAATCTGCATGATAACAAAGGGGTATCATAGGTTTCATTAGGCAACACATGTCATTTATGTATTCCAATAAGCAATCTAAAAATCAGAAGAAAGTGAGTGTGATTATCACCTAAGCCTCACATAGAATTCTCAGTTGCATATTATCATCATTATTCAGTAATCTCCAGTGAGGCTAGTCATTAAGGAATACAAGCAATCCAGATAAAGCTAAACAAAATTATCACCTAAGCCTCACATAGAATTCTCAGTTACATATTCTCATCGTTATATATATATATATATATATATATATGTGTGTGTGTGTGTGTGTGTGTGTGTGTGTGTGTGTGTGTGTGTGTGTGTGTGTGTGTGTGTGTGTGTGTGTGCGCGTGTGTGTGAGTGTATGTGTATATATATGTATGTATATATATCTACATATATACATATACACATATACATATACATATACATATATATATTACTTGATTAATTAGCAATACCGAATTCCCGTCATTCTTTCTGCTTTGTGTTTACCACTCCCAGCATCTCCACCCCCATGGAGGACGATGAGACGGTGTGGTGGCAATGGTGAACGTAGACGGAAACTAGACGTTCTGTCTGACAACTTGAGCAATTATATTGATGGTGTTCATCCTGCATGCATCGATATGTGGCGTTTTCCTTTCCTTTTTTAGATGATTAAACAGCCAGCATCAGAGGTCAAAAAGTAAGCAAGAATATAGATAATTTTTTCCCAAGATGGCAATTTAGTATATCATCGCATCAGAGGTCAAAATAAGAAGAGCGAAGATGAGAAGAGGTAGGTTGAGGTCTTTAGTTACAGAGATAGGCGACACGAGGGTTGAGGCTCTCGATATCGTTGGCGACGCGGAGGATGGGTACGATGGCGTTGAGGGAGGGGGGGACGAGCTCGCTGTCGGGCGGGGCAGGCGCATCCTCCTCCTGCTGCACGTCCAGCATCGTCGGCATCCGCGTAATCTTCCTAGAGGGTGCTTTCACCACCTTAGGCCCACCGGCGCCCTCCCCTCCTCCGTGCCTGCTGCTGCTCGCCATCTCGCCCTACCTCAATTCTTTTCCTTTCTCGCTTCTCTTCTTCTCGTTCCAGGCAAAGAAGTCACGGAGGGGTCACGCACCATCGCTTTTTGTATGGCCTCCTCCGTCGTGTCTGGATGAAGGAAGAGGAGGAGAGACGGCAGCACTGCAGCCATCTTTTAGGGCTTTTTTGTGGTAGAATACTGTCTTTAGCTTTTCCTTTTTGCGCTCCACCAGCTGTTCTGTTCTTTTTCGGCTTTCGATTTGGCGTTGGGGGGATCGAAGGAAGGAATGAGCTACAGGAAAAGAAGAGAGGGCAGGAAAAGAAAAAGACGACGGTCGAAGCGATGGTGGGCGGGAGGCAGGCTAAGACGTAATTAATTGGTAAATGGAATGGGTTTCGTGCGTCGCACGGCAAGGATCGAGTCGATTCTCTGGTTGCCGCCAGGGCTACCGTAGGATGTTCGAATGAGCTACCCGGATCAAATTTCGAACTGATTCGATTAAAATAAGATAGTTGTTAGGATGAATTTAGACTTATCGAATTAATTTAAAATTAATTAATCTGATTTGAATACTATTTTTAAATTTATATGTTTTAAAAAATATTTTAATATATATTAAAATAAATTATAATTAAATCGAACCAAATGTTGGTTGAATTGTATCAATAAGATAATATTTATCAAATTTAACCAACGTCATTTATAAAATTTTGATATCGAAAATGGATCAAATTAAATGTTTAGACCGATTTGATTAATCTGTTTGAGGTAGTAAGATAACACACTCGATCGGATTGATAATATTTTTGTTAAAATCTATTTTGATTCGGTTCGAATTGATTAATCAGAATCAATTATTCGAAACAAAGAGGAGACCTTCTGAACTAAACCATTCATGATCTTGAAAATTGAATCACTGATAAACTGATTTTGCATTATTTTGATTCGAATTGAACACTCCTACGTTATGAATTAGGTGAAAGTGAATTGATTTAGATCCAACAATTGTTTATTAAAAAAAAAAATCAAAATTCATCTATCCGATTTAGAGCATTAACCTTAACCGAGTAGAAAAGATGACGTGAAAGCCTTAAAACTCGAAATTTTGGGTTTACAACCCCTTTACGTGGTTGGCCTCTGGTTGGTAATGAAACTGATTGTCCGGTGCACCACATAAGAAAAAAAGTAAGCTAACAATGCTCCTATAACTAAAGAAGAGAATAAGAGGTTAAGTTGAGTTTCGTTGTTATTTCGTGGAAGATATGCATGCAGCGCATGCGAACGTGGAGTGACAGTAAGCAAACCAAATGAATAAAAAGACGAGGAGAGGGTGGTTTATAACCGAGACATGAATCTTAAACCTCACAGCTTCAAAGATCATTTTTAAATCATTTAATCCAAACAAAAACATCCTCCACCTTCACTTCTATGATCAATATATTATCTCGCCAGTTGCTCTTTCCGTGGATGTCTCTCCTCAGTTCTTCAAAGTAGAAGCCAGGTCCAGGCTATTGCTAACCAGTTTCGAAAGGTGGTCGTTGATATCGGCAACAGGTGACACCAAACCCGGCCAATCCTGGAACGCATCAGCGCAGTTGGCCTTGAGGCTCATCGCGGCGGAGAGGTTCACCATGAGGTCAGTGTGCGCTGCATCCTTGAGGTTCTTGGCTGACAACTGGAGACTGTCAGCTACGGAGCTGAAGGCATCACGGCAAACACACAGGGTGGACTTCATCAGCTTCTCGGTGCCAGGGGCTTTCATAAGCTTGGCGGAAATGGCTGCTGCCTCCTTGGCTTTGGACGTGGCCACGTCGATGGATGCGGCGGTCAGGGACCCGACCGACGCTGAGGGAGCGAGGGAATTGCAGAGATCGGGGTACGATGCTTTTTTGCATTCGGAGGTGGCGTCGAAGAGGGAGCGGTCATTGACGCGGCGGAGGACGCGAGCTTCTGTTATGGTGGCCCCGAGAAGGAGGAGCAGAGCGGCAGGCAGGATGAGTGGGAGAGAGGCGGTTTGGTGCTGTCGCCCCATGGTGGCTCTCTTGGAGGGTTTGGAAACTGAGGAGAGCCAAAGAGCAGTGGAAGAGAAGAGGGAGGCGGAGGTTGGACATAGATTTGCAAGTGTTTATATAGGTGTGCGGAGATGGATGTGGCCGAATGTACGTGAAGGAGAGAGGAGGGAAGAAGGATCCGTTCTCCTGGTTTATCTCCCAAACATACGTGGGTGTAGGGCTGACCATAAATGTCGCTGTGGGTCCGACTTGGTCAGAGCTAAAAAAAAAAATCATAAGTATTTTGTTTATCCTCCCTAACGACTCACTCGTTGCTATTTAAATACCAGGAAGGAGGACTCCTGTCATAATAAAATAGTTTTTTTTATTTTTTTAATACTACTTTTCTTTTTTCTCATCTTAATCTTCGACTCGTATACATTCTAACTCTTACGAACAGAGGAGGATACATTCATAGTATTATATCCCATCTACTTTGTAGGTTTTTGAATTTAGAGCACTTGGCTCATAGCATACCTCCACATCATCTACCTCAACTATTCCAAGAGCGTACGTACAAGAAAGGGTCCATATTGGCTCCAAGAAGTCAATCGGTTATCATATGAGATCCTAAACTTGCGATAATAAAATGATAAATTAATCATGCTCTAATCTCTTACGAGGTGGATATCCGATATCACATGAAAGAAAATTCAGATTAAGCATGGCATATTTAGCTCGACATCCTTATAAGAAGATGGTGTAAGATGCAAATACTAATAAATCTTTAGAGATGAATAAAAAAAATCCCATCAGTATATACCCAAAAGAAAAACGCTAAGTTGCACAACAATAATGACTATAAAAATAAATAAATCTGCACAGGCGAATTATTTCAATGAATCACAAACAAACAAAGGCCTAATGTGCAGGTAATTAATTCTAAACCACTAGAATCTCAACCATGTATTCACAAACCCGAACACCAAGAGTCCGACAATACAAAGAATTCCCAAGAATGTTTGCATCGAAAAAAATCAACACGGGAAAAGCCTGAATAGTTCGGGAAACTCACTTATTAGCCAACATAGAACAAAAAAGGCATGACCTAAGAACGCAAGCTTAATGAGCAGCACATAGTCAGATCAAACCAAACTTTAGGTGTTTTTGCCATCTTCATCTAGTGGTATTTGACTCTTCTAGAACTACTTTTCTAGTGACCCCCTTGTATATATACGTACATGCATTAAGGCGATCCAGCTCCTCCCGATTCTCATTCACCACTGCTCGAACGACATCACCAATGGAGACCATGCCAATCATACCTTTGTCATCAACCACAGGGATATGCCTAATGCGGTCGTCTACAGATAGAAAAAGTCATAACAACAGTGTTATTTGTCAATCTATCTACACGAGCAACTAATTGTACTTACAGAACAAACCTGTCATAAGCTGCATGGCCCGCAGAACCTTGGTATCTGGTGTCACAGTGATCGATTTATTCTGGTCATAAGAAACCAACGATACTTTGTCATAAGGCAGAATGCAAATGAAGGATAAAATCTTAGTCCATGTCACCATTGAACGACAGGTTTGGTACTGTACTGGTATCATATGATGAACCAAGTATCGATATGGTACAGTAAAATCGATACAGACCATTATTAGAACGGAGGGAGAGAGAGAGAGACTCGCGGGGGATGGTGAGTACAAAATAACGCAGGAATGTATCGGAGGAAAGGCAGCGGTAGGCCGTGACGTGATAAAGAGAATTGGTTAGATTACACGATTTATCTAATTAGATAAAATGTATTATAAATATGATTTATTTTGATCATGATTATTAATTAATAAAAAATTTAATTATAGTATAATTCTTTATAATATATTTTGATATGAAACTTCCTTAATTATTTATATTAGATCATTTTCTTTCGTCTATAAAATGACATGACCTTTTAAAGACTCGACGTGAATTCACAGATAATTAAATACATGATATGTAAATAAATAAAAAAAGATGGGGATACGTGATATTATTGGGAGATTACATACATTTTCTCATATCACATTAATCACGTGAACTAGTTAATGAGATATTACATATCTTTTCTCATCTTCCTTTTATTCTTAATCAATCGCTCATACCAATCATGTGAAGGATAAGAAAAGATGAAAATATGAGTTTAGTTCTCCTTGCATACTGGCATCGTTATAACTTTTGAATTCGACAATGGTGCACCTATATATCACATAAAAACTTTTTGAATGACATCGAAAGGTACACTTCATAAAATTGATTTATTATTATTTGATTTTAATTTTTTTGTATTAAAGTTTTTTACATAACAATAACGTAAAAATAGTTTTTTATGCTTATAATTGGTGTCAAAACCATATTTATGAAATCAAATACTTTAGATCTATTTGTTAGCATATTTCGCTATGTTGTTCGATTTTAATTTGCAATGCTTAAACGATTCATATGTATTACTAATCTACTTTTATATTTAGTTTAACATATCGTCTGAGCGATATAAGATTCTTTGTGTTTGATCGATGGACTATTATCGATAATTTACTATTAGCAATAGTATTATTAAGGGCGATGGTCTTCGATGGTCGCCAGCCCAATCATGGGCAACAATTGCATATGCAACGAAAGTTTTATAGATTACGACAACCTTGTGGCAAATGCAGTGCGTCTAATGGCTACGATGGCTATGCAACACTGTTGCTTGCGATGGCTTTGGCTATTGTCACTACATGTGGTGGCTATAATAACATCGCTACGTGCAACAACTACAGTAATGCCATTACCTATGTGGTTACAACGATTGTTGTTGCTTGAGGCGATTGTAGCAACATCATCACTACCTGTAGTGGTTGTAGCAATATCGATGCAGCAACATATGTTGCCACACCCGGTGTCACTAAAAGCCAAAGACCAATGAGGTCATCGGGTAATGTGTGTGCAAACAATTGCGTTGCGACGATTATGGGGGTCACCTTGAGGCGCACATGCGTGATAACAACCGTTTGCGGGCGGGGTGACGACCCACGAGCGATGATCACGCATGATAACGATTGTGCAAAGGGAGTAGAATTAGGGGTGTTTTTTAAATAAAAGAATATTTTTACCCTACATAATTAGAAAAAAATTAGCTTATGTCCTTTTGACAATTTTGATCTTCACAAATTATATATATTTTTTACATATCCTAACAAAATTATAGTTTTACCCTTGAAAAATTAAAATTTTCTAACTTGTGTCTTCAATGATAAAATTTATTAATTTGATTTGTTTTAATCAAATATTTTGATCGGACTTTATCATTATTGTGTTTTGACTATATTTAGGTTTGATCAATTAAGTTTTGATCGATTTCCACAAAAAGTCAAAATTTGATTTTGATCAACATTAATCTTAACGAATTATAAGGTATGAATTATAATAAAATATTATAATTTATATAATTTATATAATATTTTAAATTATATTAGATATTATTGTATTGGTCGGTGGCCTAGGGTTAGGTCTTATAGATAGGCGACTGAGTCTCTCGATCTCGTAGGCGACGCCGAGGATGGGTGCGATGGATTTGACGGAGGGCACGAGCTCACAGTCGGGCGGGGCAGGAGCATCCTCCTCCTGCTGTACGTCCGGCATCGTCGGCATCCGCATCATCTTCCTAGAGGGTGCTTTCCGTACCTTCGGCCCACCGGCGCCCTCCCCTCCTTCGTGGTTGCTGCCGCTCGCCATCAAGCCCTGCCTCCCTTCTTTTCCTTCCTCGCTTGTCTTCTTCTTGTTCCAAGCAAATCTTTTAGGGTTTTTTTTGTGGCAGAATAGTGTCTTTAGCTTTTCCTTTCTGCGCTCCACCAGCTATACTGTTCTTTTCCGGAATGTGGTACAGGAAAGGAAGAGACGGAGAGAAAAGTAGAAACGAAGGTGGAAGCGATTGTGAGCGGGAGTCAGGCAAGGACCTAATTAAGTGGTCAAGCGGACTGGGTTTCGTGTTTCGGACGGCAAGGATCGAGTCGATGCTCCGCTTGCCGCCCAGGGCTACCGTAGGATATTCGAAAAAGCGAACCGGATCAATTTTCGATTTGATTCGGTTAAAATAGGATAAGTCTTAGGATTAATTTAGACGTTTTGAATTAATTCAAATTTGATTAATCTGATTTGATTAATCAATTAATCGACTTATAATTTTAAATAATTTAATATATATGTTAAATAATCAAAATTAAATCAAGTTAGAATCTTGATTTAAGTGGATCAAAAATATAATATTTATCAAATTAGATCTATGTCATTTATAATTTTTTTTAATGAAAATAGGATCAAATTAGACGTTTAAACCAATTTGAATAACATGTTTGAGCGCAAAAGATAATGCACTTAATCAGATTGATAATACTTTTTTTATTAAAATCTATTTCAATTTGGTTCAAATCGATTAATTAGAACTTATAAACTAAATTATTTTATATAAAAACCACCGACCAATCATCATCTCATGCATGTCCTTCATGTAATATTCAAGTTGAAAAAAGAAGACAAACTATCCCCTACTCACATAAACATCGATCCAAGACAGACGATTATAGGCCTACATGAATAAGAGACTAAAGTGACATTAGAAATAGTTAAATACTATCTCCTCGAATAATGTTTCATAAAATATGTTATTTTTTCAAAGTTTAATTTTTTACATTGTAAATAAGCTTTTTTTTTATTATCATGGATGACGGCACTCATTTATCTCATATCTTGATGTAAGTGGGCCCTCGAATATAATAGCTTGATGTTCCCACCTCAAATATACCTTCGGCAACTCTAAACGATTAAAACCACGCCGAGTTGATTTAAATGTCAACAACATCTTCTATAACACCCTTCACAGTCTTCAAAATTGAACCATCTGTAACCTAATTTTGTATTACTTTGGTTTGGCTTGAAGACTCCGAGACTATGGATTGGGTCGAAGTGATCTCTTCCACTGATTTGGATCCATCGGTTATTAATTAGTTTTAAAAAGCCAAAACTTATAGTCATTTCGTGGAAGACATGCATGCAGCGCATGCGAACGTGGAGTAGCAGTAAGCAAACCAAATGAATAAAAAGACGAGGAGAAGGTGGTCTATAACCGAGACATGAATCTTAAACCTCACAGCTTCACAGATCATTTTAAATCATTTAATCCAAATAAAAACATCCTCCACCTTCACTTCTATGATCAATATATTATCTCGCCGGTTGCTCTTTACGTGGATGTCTCTCCTCAGTTCTTCAAAGTAGAAGCCAGGTCCAGGCTATTGCTAACCAGTTTCGAAAGGTGGTCGTTGATATCGGCAACAGGTGACACCAAACCCGGCCAATCCTGGAACGCATCAGCGCAGTTGGCCTTGAGGCTCATCGCGGCGGAGAGGTTCACCATGAGGTCAGTGTGCGCTGCATCCTTGAGGTTCTTGGCTGACAACTGGAGACTGTCAGCTACAGAGCTGAAGGCATCACGGCAAACACACAGGGTGGACTTCATCAGCTTCTCGGTGCCAGGGGCTTTCATAAGCTTGGCGGAAATGGCTGCTGCCTCCTTGGCTTTGGACGTGGCCACGTCGATGGATGCGGCGGTCAGGGACCCGACCGACGCTGAGGGAGCGAGGGAATTGCAGAGATCGGGGTACGATGCTTTTTTGCATTCGGAGGTGGCGTCGAAGAGGGAGCGGTCATTGACGCGGCGGAGGACGCGAGCTTCTGTTATTGTGGCCCCGAGGAGGAGGAGCAGGGCGGCAGGCAGGATGAGTGAGAGAGAGGCGGTTTGGTGCTGTCGACCCATGGTGGCTCTCTTGGAGGGTTTGGAAACTGAGGAGAGCCAAAGAGCAGTGGCAGAGAAGAGGGAGGCGGAGGTTGGAGATAGATTTGCAAGTGTTTATATAGGAGGAGCTTGGATAGGTGTGCGGAGATGGATGTGGCCAAATGTACGTGCAGGAGAGAGGAGGAGGAGGGAAGAAGGATCCGTTCTCCTGGTTTATCTCCGAACCATATGTCGATGTATGGCTGACCATAGATGTCACTGTGGGTGCGACTTGGTCAGAACTAAAAAAAAACCTAACGATTCACCCGTTGCTCTTTAAATACTAGGAAAGAGGACTCCTGGCATAATAAAATAGTTTTTTCTTTTACATATTATTTTTCTTTTTTTCTCGCCTTAATATTCGACTCCAACACATTCTAACTCTTACGATCGGCGGAGGATACATTCCTAGAGACTGTCTCCTCCGCTTCGTAGGTTTGTGAATTTAGAGTGCTTGGCTCGTAGCTTACCTCCACATCATTTACCTCAACTATTCCAAGAGCGTGCTTACAAAAAAAAGGTACCGTGTTGGCTCTATTATCCTATATTTGTATGGACGATCTGAATCCGACAGGTTCGCATCGGTCTTAGGAGGGCTTTCCAAAGCGTCCAACCAGGCCTCACAACTTACTCCAGAAGAAACAACAATCACCATCTGATATATATTCCCAACGACGAGCAGTGCCATCCTTCGACGGGCCCAACATGACCTGCCTTTGAATTCCACTGAGACTAACTTGCGTTGTAAGCTCTCATTTCCATCATAATCCAAACAATTTAATCTTACGGCTTTGAAAATATTGTTAAACAGACATCATCAATACAAAAAGAAGTCAATCGGTTATCATCTGAGATTCTAAACATGCCATAATAAAATGCCCGATTAATCATACTCTAATCTCTTACGAGGTGGATCTCTGATGTCACATGGAAGACAGTTCGGATTAAGCATGCACACATTTGGCTTGACATCCTTATAAGAAGAAGGTGTATGATGCAGATACTAATAAATCTTTGGAGATGAATAAAAAAAATCCCATCAGTATATACCCAAAAGAAAAACGCTGAGTTGCACAACAATAATGACTAATAAATAAATCTGCACAGGCGAATTATTACAATGAATCACAAATAAACAAAGACCTAAAATGCAGGTTATTTTAAACCATTAGAATCTCGACCAGATATTCACAAACTCGAACACCTAGATTCGACAATACAAAACATTCCCAAGAATATTTACATTGAAAAAATTACTTTTTGTTGGTAATCAACAATGGAAAAGCCTGAATAGTTCACGATAATTAACCACACAGAGCCACAACCAGCCACAATAATAACTCTGATGAACACAAAAAAAAGTCTGATGAGCTTGCATAAACCCACTGATTAGCCAACATAGAACAAGAAAAGCATGACATAAGCATGCAAGTTTAATGAGTAGCACATGGTCAGATCAAAGCAAACTTTCAGTTTTTTGCCATCTTTATCTAGCATTATTAGACTCTTCTAGAACTACTTTTCCAGTGACCCCCTTGTATACATACATGCATTAAGGCAGTTCAGCTCCACGTGATGCTCATTCACCAATGAGCCTACTGAGAAACTCACTTATTAGCCAACATAGGACAAGAGAAGCATGACCTAAGCACACATGCTTAACAAAAAGCACACTATCTGCTAAAAGCAAACTTTAGTTTTTTTCGTCATCATCATTGAACATTATTAGACTCTAGATCTACTTTGCTAGTAACCCCCTTGTATATATGCATTAAGGCGGTCCAGCTCCTCCCGATGCTCATTCACCACTGCTCGAACAACATCACCAATGGAGACCATGCCAATCATACCTTTGTCATCAACCACAGGGATATGCCTAATGCGGTTGTCTACAGATAGAAAAAGTCATAACAACAATGTTATCAGTCAATCTAGCCACACAAGCAACTAATTGTACTTACAGAACAAACCTGTCATAAGCTGCATGGCCCGCAGAACCTTGGTATCTGGTGTCACAGTGATCAATTTATTCTGGTCATAAGAAACCAAAAATACTTTGTCATAAGGCAGAAAATGTAATGCAAATGAAGGAAAAAATCTTAGTACATATCACCATTGAACGACAGGATTCGTACAGTACTGGTATCATACAATGAACCGAGTATCAATATGGTACGGTAAAATCAATATAGACCACTATTAGAATAGAGGGAGAGAGAGAAGAAGAGGAAGAGGAGATAGCGAGTACAAAGTAACACAGATATGTAGCAGAGGAGGAGAGGCAGCATTGGGTGGTGATGTGACAAGGAGAAGCAACAACAACAAGAATGATGGGTGCTGATGCCAGATGTTAGACTTATTGTCCGAATACAACTTGGTATTGATCAGTTGATAGCCATAAGCCTGATGTGGTAAGCTATCCGAACAATAAGCTAGGTTCCAGATTGACCAGAATGGAATTGCCTGATCTATGTGTCAGTTAAAGCCGTGCACCTGTGGTATAAACGAGTGCACTGACCAAAATGTTAATACAAATGAAATGAATACTTATCACCTGAAGTTTTACAGTTTCTTGATTTAAGGAGAGCAGCATTCATGCAACTTACTTCTATTTTAATGTAAAAAAAATGTTCCTTATGAATTATACAGATCAATAATGCATAATTCCAAAAACCAGGACAATGAAAATGCACAATCTACATAAACCAATCTGCATATTGCAATAGAAACTGCTCCAGATTACCTCATCAGTCATAATGTCACCAACTTTAGTTGATTTGGAAGATCTTCCCTGCACAATAATTTTTCGGAGATAATCTGAAGATGAAAAAAGTTGTTATACGTACAGGTAAGTTGCTCCAACTACAGGCAAAAGAAAACAATCACTATCAACATTGTTCTTGTATTTCTGTAAAGATTTTGAACAAGAAAAACAGTTATTTTTTCAGATCAACTATTTATGTGTGAAATTGAAAGTTGCTTAGCTCAATTCTCTATACTCTAAAGCACATGCTTGAATAATAATTCACCATTTGTCTTAGTACTTGGTTTATAAGTTATACTAATTGCTGTGATTTTGAAGCAGCCATTTTCCATAAAATATCCTAAAGTTGAAAATTAGCTAGATATTTTTAAAGAATGGCTTATTAAATTCCTAAACTGCATTCTTTGTTCTCAAGTGGTTCTCATGAACACCGCAAGTAGTTGCAGCTTAACGAACTCTTCTTTGAAAGCAAAGTACAATAGTGACATAGTCAGAGGATCAGCTGCCTAGATACAGAATAGTATGGACTATGGAGTTGTTCGGATTGCAAGTGGATCATTAAAAGGTATCATCTTACCAACTCGCATATGGAAATAAAATGTTAAAAGGCAAACATGGAAATTATGAAAATAAAGTGACTATCTTAATAATGACAATCTTTGAACTTGGTGAACTTTCAAAATTAATATCTAAATTCAGGTGATTGATGATAGAAGTATTACTATAGACAGGATAACCATAAACTGCCAGTAAAAACTATTAAGCTATCCTTGCTCTTGAAGTAGAAAGAACAAAAAATTACTTACTGATATGCCATTTTGTGCTAGCATATTAGTTAATAACATTGTAACTGTCAGAAGCCATATCTTGCAAGATCAATGAAACAGGAACTTCCAATTTTATATTTAGTTGAATGTAGAGACCTTCATTTGTCTTGGTCTCCTTCTAATGCATGAAATTCCTTTAAAGATTCTAATTTCATTTGCACCATCCAAATGCAACATGCAGTACATGATCACATTAGATCTCATGTTTGCATTTGAACACAGGTATGTACATGAATGTGCAGATTTGTGCATGCAAACAAATGCATATTAGTTTCCATGTGCATATGTATGTGTGAGCAAATGTTTTAGTGCAAGTACCGATTTACCACCAAGAAACAGTGTGATGGCAAGTGACTACCTCTCTCAGTTACAATCCCTGCAAGTGCCTTCTCTTCTCCGGGTTTCACCACAACCAAAGCTCCAACATTGTGTTGTGTCATCTAAAAGAGGTAGAATATTGAGCCATCAGTTCATATACGACTGTCCAAAACAAGTAGTTGGTTCACACAGTATATATGCATATGCTTGGTTATACTATATATACCTCACATTTCATTTGATATTCCTATAGGAAACCAATAAACGAGTATTAATGCAAAAAGCAGCATACCGATTTCACAGCATCATAAACGGTGTCATTAGTTGTACACCACAGCCAGGAACCATCAGCACTCTTGCCTTTAGCTTTCAGAATATCTAGGATAGTGGTGCTCTCAAATCCATGCTCTTCCAGTCGAGGTGAAGAGACTGACTTGAATCGTGAAAACACAGTAGGTAGCATGACTGGCTTCATGACACGCATGTGTTGAAGAATAGTATTTTTAAGAAGATTTCCATGTAATCGGAATGATTGAATTGCAACCTGCATTTCTCCTGTCATTGGCAATACAGATATTACTACTTGATTAACTAACTTCAAAATAAAGAAGAACCTTATCTAAACATCTACCAGCCTTATGCATTTTGAAGCCAAGAAAAACATAACAAAAGAGTTGCTTTATCAATTAAAGAATGGCCAAAAGATATATGGATGGAATGACAGAGATAATCTTCCTTATGTGTCATTAATCCTTCTGAAATGACATTCTTCAATGTCCGCAACATAAAAATTATAGCACTTTAAACAATTATAGCTGGATACCCTGGTATTTCAAACAATCAACTTTTCTCTATATCCTACAACAGTACCCTTGAAAGTTGGACTTAAGAAGGGCATCCAAGACACACTAAAGCCAATATGAAAAAGAAAAAAATAAAAGTAGTAAATTGATACATTCACATGATTAAATTCAATTGTACGCGCTATTAACATCAGGAGTTTATGATATTGCAGTAAAGCAGAAGCATGATGGTTCACAAACATCCTCTATTTACCATCATATTTCCATGCCAACATTCAGGCAAAAAAAGGACCTAGGTCAAAAAATTCCCACGCAGGATTGTACTTCAAATCCCACTGCTGTGTACCCAAATAACACCATGATAGGTGAAGGAAACAAATCCCCATCTAACAACAGTTTTTGGCTTTTCAGTCCCAAGGCTCCCAGCATATCCTTACTACCTACATATGGTTAAGACAATAATAGGACTTTTATTTGGTTGGCTCGTTGACTTATGGGATGATCATTGCTGCCTATATCAAAGTTTGTGATTTGTATGTTATCCTAGACTGTAACTATGGGAAACTCTTACAAGTTTGTTCCTAGATCAAATGATCTTATAACAAAGTTTTACGATCCTTTGCCAAGAGGACAATTGCATTGCTCATATCATGACATCATTATTGGTGGCCTGTAATGCACAATGTGTGACTGGAACACATTACCTGCACAGATCGATCAGTAGCTGTGTTCGTAAAGGCACAAAAAAGTTCAAAAAAAAGGGAAGGGATTAAAGAAGATATAGATGCATGCATGTATCTTTATGAATATGTAGATGTAGATAAAAATAAACTTGTTTATGTATATCGAACACATACACATACCTGTCAGTGGCCTTGAATTGGTTCCTAATGGCCTCGAGTTTCTGCATCGAAGACCTCAATATTAGCTTTAAAGGTCAGAACCAATCTGGTTCAATTTTTGTGAAAAATCCAAACCAAAATAAAAAGAAAAAAAAGGAAAGAAAAGGTTTTAAAGGTTTGGAATGAAATGCTCTGGTCTCTGATCCAGTCTGGTTACAGGCTGGTATATACCAAGTGATAGGCTCACCATACATGTAGACAAGCAAAGCTATAGGTTTTATGTAGAACTAGATGTATGCATATCTCAACTAAGCATCCTATTTTATGTTTTCTTCTTCATACCAAAATTTAATAAGCTAAATTGCATATTATCCAATCAACCATTACTAGTTAGTTTCATGGTTCTAATGACCCTGATCGAAAAGCTCTTGATATATAACCCTCAACATTAACAACCACTTTATTTTGTCCAATCCCACTTTCAGAAAATAGTTGTTTGATTGCCAAAATGACATTTTAAATGTCAGGAGCTGTATCAAAGATCAGCTGCTAATCCCTTGTAATACCTTGTGCTCCTTATTGTAAGCCATAGAAACAAAAATATTTCTGTGAGTAGCATGCCTGAGACCCTTAAAGAGTGTAATACGTAAAAAGAATACGTATAATTGTTTAACCATTCAAGTCACCCGTTGATGACATACTCTTTAAGGAGCATCTAAGGAACGGTTTCAGTTATCTTCACAAAGCAATTCCAGAATTGGAAGTTGTCTTATGTTGCACATTATATCAAATGCATCACAATCACATTCAAAGCACCATTCTTTTTTTTCTTTTGTATGGATCCAAGCTTGGTATCAATCCGTAATAAATTGTGTTATCTTTTTTATCCTCGTCAGCTAATCATTTGATACACAATATCTTGACTTACTTTTGATTATTTAACTCTGCATTTTGAAGAAAAAAAAATAGATTCTATCCCAATAAACAATCCATTCTATGTTAAAAATGCAAACAGAGGAACAGAACACAATCTTTTTTCCTTTTTCTCCTTTTGAATAGAAAAAAAGATGGTAGCATTAACACCAAAAACAACATAAGATGGAGGCACCTAAAAAAGTCATTAAAGACCACTTTCCGAAGAGGCATTCCATCCGAGTTCCAGTCTCAAAGAACCCCACTCCCATTTTTTTGAGAGATACCGAGGCATATGTTTTGCCACTAATAGCTGAAGAAAAGCCAAAAAAACGCCGTGCAGTAACATGATCAACACAATTCTTAAGTCAAAGCTCCTACAAGAGGCCCACAATTCATTCAGGCTATCGCAAGCAAACACAGAAGCACTATGCCCTGATCCCTGTTAGAAATATCATATCAAATCAGATCCGATCCGATCCGATCCGATCGTATGAGGACAGCTCAAACAACTGGGATCTCCTAGGTTCTTGAACCCTACGTAAGTTAGAACTACAACCAAAAGGAAGGGAGAATGAACGAATCGGCCGAATAGACCCGCACACGAAAGGGTAGAAGGCAGGCATTCTACATACGTGTGATCTTGGAATTAAGGGGCTCACCTCCGGGAGGAAGACGATCCCACTGACTGCCTGAGACTCGCCGATTGCGAGAAGAGAAGCGGAGGAGAGAGGGTAGAGAGGAGACGATCGTGGTGGGGAAGGGAGAAGCAGTGACACCCTTCTCTCAAACTTGCCAAGTTGCCTTTCTTCTTATCAACATTGCCACTCTGGCCGTCTTCGGTGGGAATAAACTGATGTATTATTTATGGCAGGTTATGTTTATTAATATCCTAAACTTAATTAAATTATTTTTCGATCGTGGATAATAACTAATCTAATCCTGGAAATATTTAATCATCTGTCTTGTCGCTAACAGGGTACAGCATTTGTTGCCCCTCAAATTGATTGTTCGATGGTGTGTCAACGTCGATTTGAATTTACTTCATTCAAGTTTTAATGTAAACCAGCTAATGGATAAACACTTAATTGAATTATACTGAAAGTTCGATGAGTCGAATCCTAAACATTTTAGTCAATGAAATGGATCAGTAAATTATCTTATTGGAACCCATCCGGATAAATAATATTTGATTTTTTATAAAGATAAAAAAGAGAATGTGGGATTTGAGGTAATATCTTGTAATAAGTTTTTACTAATTAAACTATCCGAAATCTTTAATAATATTTTAAATTAATTATTAATATTATAAAATAATTATTTATAGATAGTGTTAGGGGTGTTAAAACTGATTCGAGTTGAATCATTTTATTTTCTCAAATCGATTCCCATAAAATAAGATAGTTCGAATCGAAATCAATTCAAAATCGATTAATCTGATTGTAGTTAATCGATTAATTGATTTATAATTTTAAATAATTTAAATAAATTAGTTATTTTTTAAGATAAATAAACTAAATTTTTAGAATTATAGCAACAACATGAATCCTCAAGATTCACTAGATGAATCATCTTCGGGTATAGCTGATAAATACCAACTACATAGTAATTAATATTTCATATATTTTTAGTTTTTATGTTAAATTGAATCTCTATTATTAATGAATTAAGTTGAAGCGTCAGAATGAATCCATCAAATATTAAAAGATGATTTATCTAACATTTAATTCAAAATATACAAAGGTCAAACATATATCTTTTTCTTTTGAACCAAACTCTATAATCATTCTTTACATTATATTTTTTACTACAATATTTTACTATGAAGTTTTTTCTTTTATAAATTTATATAAGATTTATAAATTCAAATGATTTACGTTTTACTTTTATTTTATTATTATCATCAACTTTTTAAGTATTACCTAAAATATTATGAGTCTTTTCGTACTTTAATATTAATTCTTTGTAAACATATATACTAGTTAGTTCGTTAAAGTTTTATTTGTTCTTAGTTTTATTATAATGAATTTTAAATGAGTTCAATTGAGAAGAAATAAAATTAAAAATAAATTATATAAAAAAAACTCAATTATTTTCGTGCCCAATATTTTGGAGTTTATAACTTTATCAACCATATTGAAAATATAATATTCATCGTTTCAACTAATCTTATCAAGATCTAACACACCCGATGTAAATTACATATACTTAAAATTTTTAGAATCAATTAATCCAAAAACTATACAGACACCAAAAGTATAAAAATGCATCGAAGGAAGTATCATTATAAAATATAAAATAATATTAATACTTTGAGTTTTAAAAATATGAAAAATGATTGGCATTATCCGTATTTCACATATAGGTAAAATATTGATATATCCAAATGTTCACTCAAAATTATTTATAGAGGACTAATATTATTATAACATTATTACTTTATTTGAGCATGCAATAATAGATTGGAAGGATATCTGTATCATCATATTAATCATATAATTATTTGAAGTAGATTATGCTTTGCTATTATCTAAATCTCTTAATTATGTATCTTATTATGAATATTATTTTTTAATGTTATTTATGACTAATTATTTAGTGTAATTTTATAAGTTGTTGACCTAAACCACCTTAATGGTAACAAGACTAATATAATATTATAAAATATAGTTTAAAACACCGTATAAATTATAAAATATTTATTATAACTTATATCCCATAAGTCTATTGCCCTAAGTCACTTTAATAACTATTAGTTTGGTAAAACTTAATGACATAAATTACAAATAATATTTATCAATTTCTTTAATCTAATATATACCAAAATAATTTGATAATAATAAAATAATAATTATTGAATATTAATCAATATAAAAAAAAACTCATATGGCAACTATAATCATGATAAACATGAATCATGCCTTTTATGTGAAATATCATTTCATAATTTTCTTTCATGCTTATATGTATTTAACAACCACATAAATATCTAAAGTAATAATTAAAATTTTAAATAGCATAAGTAATTAAATTTAATAATAATAAATTATATCACATGGATTAAAATAAAATATCTATAATTTATTTTTCTATTTAATTTTGATAAAAATATTCATCAAATTTTATAACATAATTTATTAATATTAAATTATGGCTATTGAGATAAAATTATCAAATTAGAAAGACAAAATTATAACAAAGGATATAAACAATCAATTTCACGAGGGTATAATAGTAATTCTATAACTAAAGGTATAAATAAAAATAAAATAAAATTTTGTAGGGTAAAACTGATAAAAACGAACTAAGGACATAGATTAAAATTATTTGATTATGAATGATAAAAGTAGGAAAATAAACTAAATGATATAGATTGGAATTATTTAATTTCTAAAGGGTAAATATGTCCTTTTATTTAATGAAAAAAATAAAACCATAAAACCTTCTCTTGCATCCATCATTGCATTCCATCGCACCTATGCGCACAGGTCCTCACCAGTGATGCAACGGTCATTCACCGCTTGTGGTAGTGCAAAGAAACTCCACGATCATCACGATGCGTGGCTGTGCTCACCCGTCGATTGGCCTTCACCGTGCATTCCACCACATCCACACTCAATGGTCCTTACATGCACAGCTATCACAGCTGCATGAGCGTCATCGACCATGCATCTCCTTCGCAGTCAACCAACAAGCCTTACAATCATCACACAATCGCTGGGTTGCCTGCATCAATTGCATGCATGTCCATAGCTGACTGATTGCCCCTGCGTGCCATCAACACAACACAATTGTGAGCCATGTGATGTAGCCTACGATCGATCTCATAGCCGTACCATAGTTGACATTGTCACGACCACCTTCACTGTCCTCGTTGCTATTAATTAAGGGCGGTACTACCTTCCTATGCTACCACACACATCGCTCGTGTGTAGTGCCACTTATGGCCCAATCCTACTGTAGTAGGCAGCAACAATGCCACCCAACGTAGTCATTGCCGCCTATAGGGCTGGGCAACCAACAGAGGCCACCACCCCTCAATAGTACTTTGGGCGATAGTAGGCCGTTGATGATAGCTTGCCGAACATATATAAGCAGGATACTTTTGTCATGGTTTCATTGACGTTTTAAGCGAGGAGCATGGAGGAATAAATTTATAGATTGGACAAGATGAACAAGATATAAAAGCATATCAATAAGATCGTTCAAGCATCTTACAATCAAAATTGGATTAAAATATTTTCACAAACGAATTGTGCTAATAAACAAATTTAAATACAAAATAGATCTTACATATTTTTATGATATAAGATATTTAATTTTAAAATGACTCTAATACTAATCGTAAGCATAAAAACTATAATTATGTTTTAATTGTATGAAAAAACTTTAATATAAAATTAAAATCAAATAATGATAAATCAAATATTATAATTATATATCTTTTTATGTTATTCAAAAAAATCTTTATCAAGTACATCGTCATCCGATTATAAAGAAACTGTGACGTCAATTTGTAAGGAGAATTAGATTCGTCTTCTACTTTCTTTATATTCTTCGTATACCACTTTAAACAATGAAATTAGAGGAATGATAGAAGATATAAAATCTTCATATTCTTCTCAATATATAATGTCATGTCCTATCGTGTTACATTAGATTGAGTCCTTAAGATATCATGTCTATTTATATGTGAAAGCAGAGAGTATATGGTAAGCAATTAAGATAGTCACTATAAGAATCCTATTATAATTAGATTTTTTTAATATTAATCAATAATTATAATTAGAATTCAATTAAATCTATAATATATATTGTCTAATTAGATATAGGTACATAAGCTAATAATTTTAAGTCTAAAAATTTAATACCATAATGATGAAGATAAAATATGATGTCACTCATAATATTTTTTAATAGTCTTAAAGTGTTTTCAGTATCTCAACAAAAATATTATAGCACTATTAGAAGTCATTATAAGTAACCTAAATAAGTCTAAAAATATGACATCGTATGAACAATGTGAACCAAATAGTCATAATAAACTAGTTTACATATTTTTCAATAGCTTTATCGTGTTTATTATTTCAATAAAAACAGTAAAACGCTGTTGAAAAATACTATAGCAATTAAAAATCAATGAAAATCTAATGAAAAAATTAACGAGAAAAATACCATTAGGATTAGTGAAGGGTATTTTGAGCATTAGAAAATTAAGATGCTCCATTTGAGAAAAACCAAAATAAGGGACGTTTTTGGAAAAAAACAATTTTATTTGTTGACGGATATTATTGAAGAAATCAAAGAAAAAATGAAAAAGATATTTTCAAAATTTTAGAAAGTAGAGATGCTCAGTGAAAACAAGAAAAGAAGGCACTCAGTTTTTTTCCTAAAAATTCTTCTTCCTTTTTTTACGTTAAATAACAAGTTAATTATTTCCCCATCTCTCCTTTTTAATTATATTATATATATACATATATATAATATGTATACATACGAACATAATTATGCATATGAACCGGGGTGTCTTTGCATATATACTACGTTCTCTCTCCCGTACACGTAATCGATCACCCTCTGTTTCTCGTCCTTGTTTTTATTTATTTATTTTTAATAATAATAATAATAACAGTCTTGTTATTATTAATTTTGTTTTCTGGTCCGTCTCTGCAAAGATTCCATTTCCTCCCGAGCATCCAATGGTTCTCTCCCTCGTTGTTTCTTCTCCACTAATCCACCTTGTATCTCCGCTTCGAACAAACCGAGAGGTGGGTCTGCCTGTCTTCTAGCACCTCGTCGTCGGCGTGCCCGAAGGGAGTAAGTTCGTGGTTTCTCCGGCCGCCCTCCAGCGGCGGCAATCCCTGCTCAGATGCCGGTCGTTGATATCACCCCGATCTGCCTTGTCCATTTCCAGCGATCGGCACCGGTTATTCTTGGGACATTTGTGGCATCCACCTCCGTCCTCTGACGGCCTGGCCCTAGGAGGGAAAACCCTGCCCCCTATTCCAATTGCGTTTAATCCAAACATAGGATGTCAACGTGAATTTATGCGATTATTCCTAATTTTGCGTCCTCAATGCCTTCAACTCTCGCTGAGACCGCCTAACTTGGTTGGTTTCCGTGAATGTGTCTTGGATCGGTATTAGGAAGATTCAATTCAACTTTATGTACTGCATAAGTCTGCTTAGAACCCAGATCCATTTGTACGGTACGGCCTAAGTCCCAATATTCTGTTGATATCCATTGGGGTTTGGAAGTTGGCAGATAAATCCCGGCTTTGCTTCCCACGCCGCAATTGTTCTTTTCTTTTGTTGGTACTGCATGTGTTGGGATAGCGTCTCCATCACTGACCTAATAGATATGGGTTGCTGTGGTTGCTTTGGATTTTTGAGAAAGCGCCATCGATCCCTAATGCCTCTCAGAGGCTCTGGTGCCCCCTTGTCCCAGGAGTTCCTTCTGCCAGAAAATATGGATGATGCTGATGGTATCTTCTACAACGGAGACTATGCAAACACTCTAGATGGAAGTGACACTGATTTGCAGCGGCCATCGAAACGTTCTGAAGAAATTATCTCGGATAGAGCTAAAAAGGGATTGATATGTAGGGAAGTCCCGGTTAAAGAAACTAGGAAGGTTATTGTTTCTGAGGTAAAACTTATTTTTCTTTCATACTTATGCTGATTTAGAACTCGTGAATCATTGTTTTTCTCAGTTTAGACATACATGCGATGCAGCTCCTAATTATGTATGTGGTTGCCCTATTAATTTTGGTTGAATTGCCCATTTTGAAAGCTTGCCTCCCTCTAATCTTCGAAATGTTTTATTAAAGGATAGTGAGTTCTCGAATCTTCATCTGAACATAAAAAAGTTACACAATAATTTTGCTTAATGCATGTGTGCATGCAGATGTTACCTTGATGTGACCAGCAGAAAAGCTTACAGATCCAGTTTCATCCATATTCAAAATATTTATAGACTTGCTCAGGGGCTCCAAATATGTTAAATACCTTGTTAGACAAGATCTACACTTCTTCTGTGTGACTTCTGCTGTACCAGCATATGAAATAAAAATACTTTGGTGATCTCTAGGCAACTTTTGCTGCAAAAAATTTATCAACATGGTACAGTTGGATTTTTTTTCCTCTTTCAAGGTATCAAAGTAGGTCAACTTTGCCATTTTGGGGTCAGTTTCATTACCTTCCATTTTGTGTTTGATGGTCAAGGCAGTTCTTCTGATATAAGGTGTTAAATTGTTTTACAAAATTAATATTGAATTTTATATATTCAATTGCTTACAAGTCTATATGTCAATACATGTCTCTGGAACTTTAAGAGTTCTGATGCTGGATTGAGAAAACAACGTCTACATTATTTTTTGCTTCTTTATTAATTTGCAACCATTCTGATTATTCTTTGTTATTTATCTGCAATAGGATAATAGTGGAAATAAGATGGTTAATGAATACATCCGGGAATGTAAGATTGGTTCTGGTAGCTATGGCAAAGTGGTAAGCTTGATACTTTGAAAAAGTCACTATCTTTTGCTATCTTTTGTGAAAACAAAAATTTCTCACAACTGTATGCAGGTCCTGTACCGAAGCATCAAGGACGGAAAGCAATATGCAATTAAGGTACTACATTTTTTTTGTATTTACGTTTCCCTTTTTGAATTAATGTGTAAAATTAGAACAAAAAAATGAACTACATATATCAAAGTTTGTCTTATCTATTTGTCAACATAAATCTTTACATTTGTCAACATAAATCGAAAATTGCTATGTTTTCATCCATAAAAAAATGTTAAATTTCCTCTAGAGTGGTATAAAAGAAAAGTGACTCTGCATTGAACCAATTCAATCAGGTATGTTTGTGCATAAATTGTCATTGTATTTGACCATAAAGATGAAGATCACCTTGTAGAGTATGACTGTGTCTCCACAGGTGATTGAAACAAGCATCACTAGTCCAGAATATAACTATGTAAGCTATAATTCTTTTTCTTAAGGTTGATGAGTCATTTCTGATGCTGTGATGAGTTGAATGGTCATAACCTGTTGATAATTCTCGATGTTGCCTACTAGATTGAACCGTCAGCTCCTAACAGAATCCAAGTGTTAGATTTCCTAGGATAACACCAATAAACATTTGCTTTCTTCAACCAGATTATAGAACTATCTTTGGACCAAAATTTTGACTATCCTAGAAACATTGGAATTTGATCTCAGGCCTGGATTATGTGGCTTGTGGAGATTGAATAAAATTTCCGATGACCTTGCGAAGCTTTCTCTTCTAGGTCATTGTCAAAAATGGTCTCCAATGCAGAAAACGATTCCTTACTTGTCTTTTTTATTTGTTCTATAAAATTTTAGCTGTTTCATATTTTGAACTTTTTTACTTCAACCTCTCTGAATGATTGTGTTGTCTTTGTGGCTTTTAGCTCTGTCTAGCCCAATAGTGAGAACTGTCATTCTTCTGCAAATTTGAAAAATAATTTTTCTCCAATGTAAATTCTTATGCAATAGTTGGCCATGACTATTGTTTGTTCATTTCCAAGATTTTGTGGACTTTGCTGGTGATTTTTTCACATAATTTAGATGGAATATCCTTTTAGCCTGATTCTGTGGTCCAATGGGATTGGTAATGTAAGAACTCTATTTTTGAATAAATTTTTCTAGATTCTTAACATTGCTTCCTCTATTACTTTCTGATTGTGGATCTAAAGCCAACTGAAACCGATGCTGAAGTCTTTGCCATATGGCTTTTGTTTGTTCTTTTGATATTTTTGTATGTATTTTAGGAGCTTCTCAAATTAGTCCTACATACTTATTAATTGTCAATTTGAGATACATTGTGAACCTTAGTTTTATGATCTCTGTTCTTGGCTTTATGCACCTATGTCAAAGGGGGGTTGCAAATAGGTTCAACAAGGAAAGCTAATTTTAAACAAAGAACAACTACATTGATCTCTTCCATTAACCACCCTTACAGGATTCCATAAGTACCTATTTGTTCGTTGATATGCAGATTTTCCATAAATCACATTTGTTAAAGTTGCGTGTGGCTCCTTCTGAAACTGCAATGACTGATGTTTTTCGGGAGGTGAGTATTTTATTTTGTGAGCATATATTAGTTATTTGAATGCATTCTTCTCATGGTACATATTATTTTGGCCATACTGTAGATTTAGTGCTGATCTGTATTTGTCTGTTCTGGTCATCATAAATTGTGGGTATTTAGGCTATTAACATGTGACCACGTAAACTGTTTAGCTTATGGACATTGTGCTGTTTGACACCTAGATCTTGTTAGTTAGCACGAAATCTGCAATTCTTTTCTGTAGCTGAATAGCTGCTCATTTAGAGGAAACAGAACCAGATAGTTGCTGTCCTGGGGCTGCTACTGCAAGTTCCGGCAGGATAAAATTTTCAGCTTGCTGGGTGATCAAAAGGTTGGTCAAGGGTTTAAAACAAAAAAAGGCTGGTCAAGAGTCAAGAGCTCCAGATTTGTCATCAAAGCTGGGAGATAATAGTTGTCTTCAAAGCTGGGATATTATGGCTGTATTGCTGTCAGAGAAGTCAAAGGTTGTTGATTGGACTTGGCCCATCTGCAATACCTTGCTCTGATAGCATGTGAGATTTACTTCTTTTGCCAATCAGATACAAAGGATTGCAGTCTGGCAATGGGATTGCCAGATACAAAGATTGCTACTGTGTTCCTCTTATTATTCTTGATCTGCTTTAAGTGTGTCGAGATTATTCAGGTATCCTTATATCTTAACTCAATCATCATGCCTTTGAAGATGGATTCCTTTCCTTTGGCACATTTTATTGGAGTACTCTGACATCATACTTGTTGATATATTATATATATTCTGCCAACCGATACGATATGACCATCCTATCAGGTTTTATGCAATTAGAGGAGAAAAGGTCTCTGAAGTTGTCAGAACAATTCATCTAAACTTTCTCTCATAAAGTACATGGTAACATCTACACATAAGCCCTTACTGGTTGTTATGATGATTGTTTCACTCTCAACAAGGGTCAACACAGGTCTAGGGTGGATCTGGCTTGAATTTGCTGCCGGTCACATAAAAAACAATATGATGGTGCTTCGATTAAATAGTGACATTGTCCCCACCAAAGTTGAATGGCAGAAAAATCAAGGTTCGCTGTACCGTACCGTACCAGCGTTTCGACCCAAGCTCGGTATGGTACGGTACCGGTGTACCGGGTTGTACATTAGGGTGTACCGAACAATTTTATACTTTTCATACTGTAGCAGTGCTACAGTATAGTACTGTAGCACTGTAACGGTACTGGACGGTCTGCGTACTAGTAACTTATCGGACCGGTATGTACTGCCCGGTATGGGCGGTACGCTTCGGTATGACAGACCTTGAGAAAAATACTCCTTGTTGGATGAGCTTGAGTTGTTTGGGACATACCAGTTATTGTATTTGGATAGTTCAGACATGGAACTTGCTGAAACAGATAATCATCCCACCAAACAATTCTTGGTCTTAAACGTTTAAGAAATTGCAAGAAGCTTATATCTGTTGACTGCTAATTTTTTAATGGTATAATTTGATTGACGTGTCATTGACTATCAAAATGTGAAATTTATACCACCAGAATAAACTCCTTTTCATTACTTCTTGTGGTCTAGTTACTCAGCTTTGTTGGTTTCTTTTTACACCAGATAATGCATATATCATTTTTCATGCTGTATTTATTGCTTGCAGCATTTGTAGTTTAGCAACCATGTTTTCTTTGCAGGTAGCGATCATGAAAATGTTGGACCATCCAAATATAGTTAATCTCATTGAGGTCATTGATGACCCAGAAACAGATCACTTCTATATGGGTATCCTACTATGACTTTCTCTGTAGCTTTTTTAACTTAATTGTTGCTACTTCTCCTATTGGAAGTTATACATGCTCCTTGTTGGTTATTGACTTGATAACCATGGTTTAATGCTAGCTCTTCTCCTTTGCAGTACTGGAATATGTCGAAGGCAAGTGGGTATTCGAGGGTTCTGGTGCAGGTAATAATTTAGGAGAAAGTACCACTAGAAGATACTTGCGAGACATAGTTGCTGGCCTCATGTATCTCCATTCTCATGTAAGATGTACATATAATTGTTGGTTTTGTACTTATAGAGCTACTTTCGGACTTGTCCAAGTTGAGTTTAGTTTGATTCTACATGTATTAAGTCCAATCTGAGTGGTTTTTGTAATCTCTACAAACAATAAATGGTTATTGAGCTTATTTGACCATTAAAATGACACAAATTTAGGATCAGTTTGTTCAGGTATTAATTTCCTGTTTGGATTTTCAAGATGATGTTTCTTCTGAAAAATAGTTCAATTTATTTGCACAGACAATACTCAATTAGTGAGCCTTATCCTACCAATGTAGCTACATCTCTTGTTATTGAGGCTTAACTTGAGTGGTATGTTGGTTGGCTTATTTTTTGGGTGAAGTACTGGTTAAGGCAATTATGAGAAGTTCTATTCCTTCGTTTCCTGTTTCTTTTTTCAACTTATTCTCCTTACTATGCAATTAAAATGGTTAGAGATCAATTTATTTGAGTAAAAGGTAGATCCATGGGCGTGACCAGACTTTTGGAACATCTATAATCTATGATGATATATTACCTCCAAAATCTTAACAAAAAAGGAGAAAGAAAGAAGGAAATTCAAAGTTTCCCACTAAACAAAAAAAAAGCTATGAGATCTTTTTAACTTTGTACTAAAAATGATCTTGAAAGTGTTTTCCAAATTAATTTAAAAGTTTTACTGGCCTAGTTTCTTGATATCATTATTTTAAGTTCAAATTGATGTACATGTTCCTCTTGGTATGTCATATATATCTTCCAAAATTTTTTGAACACTATTAATGGTTTTCCATGTTTTACTGATTGCTTATTAAATTGGTACTGAGTCATTAGTTGTATGACTTTCCAATATATTTGTATCATTAAGACTCTAGATAAGCTAGAACTTTGAATATGCAGGATACATGTCCAGTGTCATTCTATAGTCTATAGGCAGGGATTTGTTTTTACAAAATGATTTGAATTAGATGAACATAAGTTAGTGCTATAACCTTTTCATATCATTTATACAAATGATGGGTCATGACATGTATATTTCTAAATTCTAATAACATTCTATAGTTCCATCACTTTGTCTAGTGTCCTAAAGTATAGCATTAAGTAAAACTAGAATATGCTTAAAAGTTTGGCTGGGTTAGCATTTGATGTACTAAACAATAGACGAACCTATTCATGTCAGCTGACAGTTGAAACTGTTTGGAAGAGATGCAAAATATTGCTTGGACTTATTCAGTTTGACTGCTCATTCCACCTTCTTGATTGTTGTGTATGTCATACTAGTTCTGTCATAAGTGCAGAATGTCGTCCATGGAGATATTAAACCTGATAACCTTTTGGTGACAAGAAACAACAACGTAAAGATAGGGGACTTCAGTGTTAGCCAGGTCTTTGAGGTACTGTTGATTTGTCATTTTTTCCTTTTGCTGTTTAGCACTGAATATTATTTTTGATGCAACAGCTAGAAGTAGCTGGTCATAGATTTTTGCCCCGATTACTGGTAGGCAAAGTTACTAATTTCCTCAGTTGCTCCAAAGAATGAACCTTTCACAATTTCCAGGCTCTAATACTGTCAACACCACATTATACTCTATAAATTCATGTATGATCAATCACATGAGGGATTTTTGCACAGCATGACACTGAAATTATTTGCTCATTTTTTAAAACTTCAAGCTTTAAAGATTGATTTCTTAGATGCTTAATATGTAATTCTTCTTCCTAGTTTAATGCTCCTCTGTTTTTCTGATTATTTCACAACTGAAAATCTAGATGTGTTTTATAGTATTTACTATGTATGCTTGGCCTACCCAACTGCATTAGCTAGTGGTGTTTGATCAAATAAAAATGCCCAAATTTTAATAAATTATTTGAGTGCAGTCTTGGTAACTATTTTTACATCTTATTTTCAAGCCATGCATTATCGGAGAAATATCAATGACCTTCAGACTTTTGCTTCTTTTTATATGCATCATTAGTAGTTCAAAAGATTCAGAGATATAGGTTTTGTTATCTTTATGTAGTTTGTCAAGGACTGCTTTACATTCAGTCACACTGAACCTACACCCTTTGATACTGCTTTTTTATCTTCTTGCTTTGGCTCAAACTGAGTTTAAGAGACAATGTAACTACTTTCCCTCCTTATATATAGAGGAAAAACGACCAGTACATGAGATAAAAGGAAAACAACCGGGAGAAGTAAATCTTTTGTTATGTAATTGTGGTCAAATTAATCAGATATAGTTTTTAGAGGTCAGGACTAACTCGAGCTTAGTTCCAAATGCCATCTAGTTTGTTGGAAAGCCAGCACATATCTTTGGTCATGAAATTTTAGCATATATTATATATTGATCAGTGTTCTCACTGTTAAATCCAATGAAGTTCACATGCATATGGATATCAATAGGTGTTACTGTGTTGACAGACAGGAGATATTTTGACCAATCAACATCAAACTAAATTCAGAAACTTAACAACCAAACATAAAAAATTTAACACTGATGAAAACTTTCAATGTCTTGATCGATGATCAAATATGTAAAAGGAAAAATAAAGAGAGGAGAGATTGAATGAAAAAATATACAGTGGTTTTGTATATTATTTCATTCATACCTCCACCAAAGAATTGGATTTCAAATTTTTGATATACCAAGATAGGTGAGATTGATGATCATAAAAATATGTAGTATAGCACTTAATGCATAAACAAGAATTGGATTGGATAGATCCTGACTCATTGTCCTATTCAATTATGAATCAAACTATTGCTTTCTGGTCATCAAATTTCATGCTCAGTCGATATTTGGTTCCAACTGCATCATATTGTGTCCGGTACTCTCTGTTGACACTCCTATCCTATGGTCCAAGGAATCCAGTACACTTGTTCAAATACAATTACTCAGACACATTTTAAGTATATGCTCTTTATAATGATTTTCTGTCCTCTCTATCTAGAAGTTAACTATGGCCTTCACTTGCGCCCATACTCTAGTGGTTAGTCTACTTTCTATTTCTAATATGTTATTAGATGTTATATTAGCTTGGACTAAGTGTTATTTTGCTGATATTACTCTTTTTTTGTTGTTCTTAGTTGATAGCCATGCTAAAAAATATAAATTCATGTGTAAACTGCAGGATGATAATGATGTGCTCTGGAGATCCCCAGGAACCCCTGTTTTCACTGCACCTGAATGCTGTCTAGGTGAGTAAGACATGATAGCATGTTCTAGTGATATAACTCATGTAATGGTACAACATTCCCTTGATACTCTTATACAGGTTTAACCTACCGTGGTAAGCCTGCCGACACATGGGCCCTAGGTGTCACTTTGTATTGCATGATATTCGGGCAATATCCTTTTCTGGGGGATACACTTCAGGACACATACGACAAGGTTCGACCTTACTCCACTAGTAACCTTTTCTTTTGCTGATTGTTTAGCGATGATCGAGTCTAAAGTGATTCTTTTGCATGCTGCGTTAGATTGTCAACAGCCCGCTGATCATTCCTGATGAAATAAATCCACAACTGAGAAGTTTGCTAGAAGGGCTTCTCTGCAAAGGTTGGCTGCAGTTCAGTTTTCTATATTTTCCACAAAATTTCTCTTGATTCTTATCGTTCCCTATTATTTTCACATGGCATACATGTGCTGCAGATCCCCAGAACCGGTTTACCTTGCGTGTTGTATCGGAGCATCCTTGGGTCGTTGGGGATGAGGGTCCGATCCCGGAGTACTTGTGTAAGTGCAGGCGAAAGTCTTCTGCGTGAAAAATATGGCTGGAGCATATCTTGTCTTGGCTTGTGAGTTTGCTTGTGAAGCCTGTACAGATGATGGTAGTTGAAATATGAGACTTTGGTGGCTATAAATATAATGAAGAGCATCAACCAAAAGAAAAAGTCCATGCACTCATCTTAGTTATGCTTTCTGGGCATTAAAAATGTTGATCCAGTTCTACTATTTTCGTACCTCGCGAAGATAGCAACTTATCTTCGAGAATAACAAGAGAGAGTCGGCAAATATGCGTGGACGATTTTATTACTTGTTGGCACCCCGCCTTGATAAAATCCTGTTGGACTTGCTAACATATGTTTTTTATCCTGTTGTGTGTGTGTGAGAGAGAGTGAGAGAGAGAGAGAGAGAGAGAGGGAGGGAGGGAGGGAGGGAGAGAGCTTTCCACTTAAAAAGTTGTTCGACAGAACCATGCACTTTCAAGGTATGAATGGTGTGGCGAAGTCACACGACTCCCTCTTACCAAAATAAATCTGCTAACAAGATTGGCGCAAGCAACATTTCAGTATTTTGCCAGACCCGTGATATGGGGAGAATCGTCCTCGCCTCAGGCCAGCATTTAATTGACAGTAGGTAGATCAGCTGTGGCTGTCAAGAAAGGATTCCTGTGAATCTGTGAACAGTTACGTGTAAAATTGAGATATATATTGTAAAAAATAAAATTATTCGTTAAGACGATGAATGTTTATATATTTTTTAAGAATTTTTTAATAATATACTTTAATTACAAAATCAAATAAATTACTCAAATTCTAGATTTATTCTCAAATAAAAAAATTGAGAATGTAAGGAATATAAGGATGTTATTTCATTTGTTTCTATTATGATCTTTCATTGTAAGATTGTGTTTTTGTCGAGATGTCAATTTTGAACTGATTTAATTGAAATATATTGTGAGTAAGAGGTTTTGTGAGGGAGCCAATTAGTTGATCAGAAGTATATATGTGAGAAACACGTAATTGATGCATGATAAGTTTATCTCTAACGAAGTGGAAACCGATGACAATATATTTTATGTATGAGTTATTGGCGCATAGGTGGTGTCGATACTATTATAATATATTATAGAAGTGGATTGGAAAGTGATGTCAAGTTTCTATAATGAGAGGTGTATTTGAGAGGGTCTAAGGTATAATCATATAAATTTAATGATATATGTTGTTTGAGTGGCTCGAATTGCTAAAAGCCCATGGTTTTGGAAGGAAAACATAGACTCAATAAAAATAATATTATATGATATAAAGACTTTTTAAGTTTGAGGATTATAGTACTATAAAGCTTTATGTTTAAGAAAGTATTTTACGAAGATGTAAGGCTTGGATCCTGGTATTAACTTATGTGAAGTATAAGAGCGGATAACATAAACAACCAAATACTTTGTATTTTTGAATGTTTAGGATTTTGTAAAATAATTTTTCAAATGATGAGTGGTATTGTAGAACTGGGGTGAGCATACAATTAATGAGGTAAACTATAATTTAAAAGGCTGCTGACCAAAAGGTTGGTGATATGAAGGCTTGGTGTAAAAGAATGAGATCAGTTTCAATTATATGTCGATGCTTTTGTACGGTAGGGCCAACTAGTTGAGGTGTGTTTAGTAGTGAGTTAAGATGTTGCATACCATAGGATGGAGGTAGGTTTTTAGAACTTAGTATTTACCTCATTCATCAGAGTAAATTATTTTAATGGTAGAATGGAAGAAGTTTTCGACTATCTTTCTATAGCGAGTAAGAATTACGGTAACTTCAGATTTATATTTGAGAGTATAATTATATATTTAGTAAATTAATCTACGAAAATGACATCAAATTTGAAAATGTCAAAAGTGATTAGGGCAAGGCCCCAGACATCGGTGTAGATAATTTTAAATAGTATGGAGCAGGATATCGAAGACATTCTAAAGATAGTCTATAACTTTTATTACTAAGGCAAGCATCACAATAAGTTACAATTCTTCTTGATTTGGAAGTTACAAGAAAGTAACAAGAAATTAGCTATTGTTGAATGGAGGATAATGAATGACTAAGGTGACGATGCCATACATCAATTAGAGCAACACTTGAATTAAGAGTGGTTGATTGGGTGATTTGTAAAGCTGATGGTTGCTCGAAGATATTATTTTTATTTTGACTTCAGACCAAGGATACTCTAGTGTTCAAATTCTTTATAAGAAACAAGTAAAGAAAGATTTCAATAGAGGTGTTATTTTGTTTGCATAATTGAGAAACAAAAATGAGATTCCTTTTAATATGAGGTATATATAAAATATTATCGAGTGTAAAAGTGTTATCGTCACTTTGAATTAAGTATTGTGGAACCAATATGAGTAATATGGATTCTGTTATCGTCACCAATGATGATGTCTTCATTGCCTCCATAGCCATTATAGATGGATAAGTTCTGCAGATCAGAAGTGATACGATGAGAAGAGTGAGAGTCAATAATCTAATTATTTGGATGAGTAATCAGAGTAGTCATGATGTTTGCTTGAGGTCAATTGGGTGTAGTGGGAGGCTTGGGTCGAAATTAACAGACTTTTGCTACATGTACGATTTTGTCACAAAGCTGATAGAGAACTTTTTGTTTATTGTTATTGTTGGGACGCCATAGCTGTTGATAGTTATAGTGTATGTTATTTCTTAAGTTATGAGGATTGAAGTTGCTACCATGATTGAAGGGTTAGCATAATGGAGGATGATGGCTCGATGTGTTACCTATATGTCCCGGAGGTATCTTGTTCGGTCTTTTGTTGAAGTTATTATTACTTTGATTGCTCTTTCTTTTGAACTTTTGATTGAATTGAGCTGTGATAGTTAGTCCTGTCATCTTTTCTTCTCTTTTCAAATATGTATCAAGATCAATCAATTTGTTATATAGTTCTTCAAATAACATCAGTGAATCTCATACCTGAATTATTGTCGCTAATTTCTTATATTCGTCTCTTAGGTAATTGAGACTATGGACAATGACTTCTGGGGATGACTTATTAAAATCAAGTCATTTATAATAACTTTTATATTTTATATATAATCAATAATAGTATTGCTCTCTTAAGTTATTTTTATCAGAGTTAATAAAAGACTTAGTATAGAGTGCGAGAGTGATTGGCCAGGGTGGCTTGTAACTTTGTTCATGCTTTCTACAGTACTACACAAAGATATTAGTGGTACTATGGAGTCAATAATTGAGGCTTGAATTGCTTGTAGAATAAGACAGATCTTATCATAACCATAACTTGTGATTAAGATTTGTTATTGGGCTTGGTTTTCTTGGTATTTGGATCTTTTGTGGTGGACAATTAAAAGAGTCACCGATGTAGTCTAATAGATAATATTGAAAGAGAAGATAATTTGAAGGGGATTTGAGTTGCACCATTCATAGATATAAGTCGTGTGTATTGAAAAAAATTATTGTTTCGTATGAGAACAATAATTGGAGAGATAGTCGCGCATTGTTGGAAGGAGGAAAAAAAGGTCCTTTCTTGCTACAACTGCACAAAAAGATTGATAGTTGATGGTGGTGCCCTTTGGAATTCCAATCCTTGCCGTCACGGAGTGATCTGAGCGGGTGAGGAAGAAGAAGAGGAAGAACCAACGTCGGATGTGGTAGGAACATCCTCTTCGCATTGTTCACAGTGTGTCTAGACTTTGGAGTTGTCGTCGACTTTATCATGGAGGCAGCTCTTCGAGTTGGAGGAGCATAGGAGCGTCCACTGTGCGACCACGAGAGAAGACACGTGGGCACAAGAGAAGGCGACGGGGCGACCATAGTGGGGTCCGTCGATAGAGTAGTCGCTTCTGATCTGTAGAACGCGAGAGGAGGCGACAACAACAGTGAGAGGCGATAGGTTATGACTTGCAGCCAGGAGGAAGAGGTTCAACTGGCGAAGAGAATAAACCGTCGAGCAAGATGCAATGGTCGATGAGGAAGAAGGGGGCAGTCGGGGCACAGGAGGTTCACTGGTGACGAAGAAGTGGGAGGTTCCTAAATCAGATTTGCACAGGAGGGTCGAGGCGGCGAAACCGTATAAGCAAAGCCTCGCGCCGCTTCTTTGGGTAGGTGGCAACGGTGACTCCGCACAAGGAAACATAGGGCATCGAAAGGGAATCAACAGTAACCGCTTCTTTGGATGATGGCAACAGATCTGAGGAGGCAGTGAACAAGCAAGCAACCTTCTAGAGGTGGACGGAGGGCAACGCGATCGGCCCGGAAGGCATCGAACCAAGTGAAGGTGAGGGAGTAGACATGGGATCGATCAACGAAGATTGCCTAGCAAAAGCGAATATACACAACGAATATGATCGATGAAAAGCAGAAGGTAGGTGATCATTGAGGAGAAGCAAGGGTACGATCATCGAAATCAACATCACCGGGGGTGGCAGATTAGATCAACGTTGTCGAAGGACTGATTAGATCTGTTGATTGATCAAAGCAGAGGAACATTGAGTTGATAGCTACAAATCTGTGCAGCATCGATAGAGGGTAGAAGAGTGCCAGAGAAGAGGTAGCACCGAGGGATCTCTGTGTAGAAGCAAAATCAATTGGTAAAGAAATGGGATCGACAGAGTTGAGGAGTTAGAAGAAACCGACAACGATATATTAACAGAAGGGAGGGATTGTTGTTACTAGAAAAAAAAAAAAAAAAAAAAAAAACTTGCTCGAGCCAAAAGAACCTCTAATACCATATAGAATTAGGAAATATGTTATAAAAATTGATGAATTTTATCCATTGAAATGATGATTATTTATATAAATTTTGAGAAAAAAATTTCTTCAATCATGCACTTAAATTATACAATCATTCAGATCCTAAATTGATCATTAAATCATAAATTGATTGAAAATATAAAGATATCATTCAATATAAGTGATCTTTTATTACAACTATTATACTATAAAATTTAATAGATTCAAAATATAAAGGTTCACAAAATTCATCAACTTCCAAGTTCCAAATATGTCATAAGATAAACACGTAAAGATGAATAACCAACCATTGATGAATAGATAAGCTGAAGTAATGCTATTAACAAATGACCAATGGAATCAAAGGTAACGTGGTTCTCCATGGAATGCCTCGTCGACTGTAATATATGGCCAAGGACTTCCAGATACATCGTCAGCTACACACATACTGATGAATAAGCAACCCCACAGTTTCGTTATGCTACTAACAAAGGGCGCAAAGGTATCAGAGGCTAAGAGCTCTGTGTAGATGGTTCCCAATTAGAATAGTTAAAGAGTCCAACTGCCTCTCAAAAGTCTCGGTGGAGTTCGTGGCCATCTAGACTCGATTTCTGCTGTGGTCAATGAGTATATGATGATGGGGCCATGCATGAGAAGAAAAATCAACTGTGCTGGAAGTTACAGGTCAACGCAACCTACACCCATCTGACAAACTACCATGGAGGATAACACCTCAGTTGGCAGCAAAAGCAGCTTCCATTGCCTGTAGGATGCTAGCAGTGTCAAACTTGAAGTTTCTGAAACTTTTGCCAGGTCCATTATCGGACTTTTGTGGTTCAGATCCAAGTCTGAGTGGTGCATTGTCTGAAGGCATCCCGCCATCTGCATTATTCTTGGCCTTCCAGACGGAAGTTCCTGCTAAAGCTTGAAAGAGCACTCAATCAGTCGGAACATAAAACTCTGTTGATTGGTTGGTATAGGGTCTAAAGAGGCGATATATAACTCTGTCGACTGACTGCACTAGGACTTGGATTTTAGTTCACTTTGCCACTTTAATGAAATGCCCTTGAAAATTTTTCCGTTTTGCATAGTGTTTAGAGAGAAAAAGGTGCTGAAGGGGAGTTGCATGAAGGTAGGCTAAGTCGAAGCTGACAAATGAAGTTCGTGAGGTAGATGCTGGAAATGGTGACAGTAATGATCTCAACATGATGAATACTTATCAAGCAAAGAGAATTATAACGGACATTCTCTCGAGAATCCCAGAACCATCCTAAACGTCTTAGGTGACTTTATGGCAAAAAAAAAAGTGGGTATCTATTCCTTGCTGTAAATAAATGTTGGGAATAACCCAAAATCAAGAAAATTGATCTACTCTTAAATGCCTCTGTTGTCCTTTGTTGTGATCTATACACAGATATGGTTCAAGTTTCATGAACATGCACCAGGATGTTGCTGAAGGAGACTTGTAAAAGATCTACTTGCAAAGGAAACATCAGTGGGGGGAAAGATGGTTGAAATGAATCTTCTATAATCAGAAACCAGGAAACCACATCCATTAACGAGATAAAGAGGGTGGTAGTGATTGAACCTTTTGAAGATGAATCCAATTTCAGAGGTATTGAAGGAGGATGTGATGCAATCCATGCTTTCAGAGATCTGCTCGGTTATTAAAAAGAACAAGGACTAATATGTCAAATAAGTAATATTAATAGAAAAAATAATTTTGCACAGAAGATAATAGAAGATACTAACGTCAGGAATGGAGCAACCATATAAAGCTTTAAACCATTTACTCCACGTGATGTAATATCATCACCAGCTGGCTGCAGTTCATCTAGCCGGTGCCATGAGATTTCCTACAAGCAGCAATCAAGCATGCACTGTAGAGGTCAGGTTTAATGCTAAAAATTCCCATTTCCATTCTGTTCTATAAAGCATAGATGGGAGATAACAGAAACATGAGGACAGAGGAATCTGCAAGCAAGAATAGACCAAAAGTAAATCTAAATATAACCATTTCTGATTTCTCCCCTTCTGCATTTCTTGTCAGGCACAGGGTCAACTGAAGACCTAGTTCTAAAGTAGATTAAAGAACTATTCCCTCAGAATGGCCAGGTAAATGAATACTAAGAAGATACCATGGATCAGCCACTCTAGCTGTGCACCGTATCAACCAACATGTAGATAAGAATGTACAGCGAGCCATGGCTGCATAGTCGCAGGCATGTGACTCACAGGCACAACATGGTGCATGTGATGGTGTGTACATGTGAAAAGTTGCCAAAACAGAATCAGGCATGTGGCTGGTACCAGTACAGTATGAAAACCATGCTACAAAATATGCTGTGCCCATCCCACCCAGTAAATTTGGCATGTCACATTGTCATGAAAAGTAAATTCATAGATGATACTATTAGTTAAAGAAAAAAAAGGTGTTATAATAGCCCTGAAAGTAGTATCAAAGTTTATTGCGTAAATTTAACACCAACAAACAGCTGCAAACAAAGGAAAACACAAAAGGAAATAAGTTCCTAAAGCTATATTACTAAGGTTTATTTAGAAACATTGCTTAAATTTGATTCATAGAGACAGAAAAGTTAGAGTATTAGCTGGTTTTGTTCCATCAAAACATTGTGACAATTTGACTGAACAAAATTATAAAGAACTAGCGAGACTACATACACTGATCTCCTTTTTGGTTAAAGGAGCAAAAACTGTGTCCTCCTTCACCCCAGCAATAATATAGAGTCGTACCCTTTGCTGTCCAATTACGACTTCAATATACTCATCAATTTTCAAAAGCTTGGAAACATCAAACCCAGTTTCCTCAAGGACCTGTGATTATCATTTACATGAATGAATTAATAAATTTTGTTGTGAACACAAACAAAAGTAGATTATAGTTCGCATGAGTAAAAAATAAATGTACCCAGAGATCATTCAATGATAAATTAAGAGACATATCATAATCGTACTAACAATTACGCAACCTACAGCAAAATAGTAACTAAAAACTGCACTCATTTAGTTCCATAGTACCAAAATGCTACAGTGAGATCAGGTCGTATTACAACAGAGTTCTATATACCTTGTAATATATCACTGTCTCAACAAAATAGCAATAGTGACTTTCCAAGGTCAAGGAAAACTTGTTAACTTGTTGAGTGAAAAATATCTTGTAATATTTTTCACTGTCTCAACAAAATAGCAATAGTATTCAGCAGAAATGTGGGAATGTTGCATGTTAATTTGTTAAGTAAAAAATATATGTACAAGGATGATACTAAGAGAAAAGAGACCACAAAAGAAAATGTCCTCCATATCAAACAAGAAATTTAGAGGACGAAAAGGACTTCCAAAATTAATAATCTATTTGTGCCCCGATGAGATAAATAATCTACCTGCACCACAATAATGCCACTGACTAGATTTCTCACCTAATGTCCAAGTTAGAGATGCTATCAAACTAGAAATGGTTTATATCAACAATCAAATGCACATTAATTTGATGCAGAACTCAAACCATAACATAACCTGTCCATGGGAAAACTCATGTTTCTTGATCCAGTAGTCAATCAACAATTCAACAGCAAACAGTTTTCTAAATCATACTTCCAGCTTGTTCAATTTACAAGAAAAAACAGCAAGAAGCAGCTATTTCCCGACTCAGGGTGAGTTCTTTTCAAACTACTTGCTGCATGTATCTGCTACATACATGGACTTCACAATTTCAAGTCTATCAGCATTGCCTTCTTGTTTCAATGCTACCTTCACTTATATATTTAATTAATTCAACATGTCTACTTGAAACATTTAGTTTAATAACTTCTAAATTTGTGTTCCCTTACCGGTTCACTTGAATGAAAACCATTTCAACATTAAGAACAAAAAGTTATTTTGACATCACACAATCTTATAGCCATCTAGGATAAAATGCAAATGAATTGGAAATGTATTATAATAATCAGAAAGTGTGAAAAAATAATTATGAATCTACACATTTTAAACCATTCAAAAATATATTTGGTAAAACTTGAGATAACCAGAAAAAGTACTAACTTCACGAACAGCACATGTGTGATCTTCCTCATCTTTACTCTTTTTACCACGAGGAAAGCTCCAACTTGCTCCAGCTTTCCAGCCTTTAACAAGCAAACACTGCAAAACAAGAATCTTAGATTAGGACCAAACTCTTACTATCTTCAAAGCTAAGACAAACATGGAAGTTCTTTCTCATTTGATGTATAAGCATAGATGCTTTAAGATATAATATGTGAAACTCACTGTTTCAATATGTGAAACTCACTGTTTCAAGGACATATAAGCATCTTTAGATGTTACCAGAGATGGGGCTTAGCAACATGCATCAGCCTCTAGAGACAAAAGATGCCATTAAAATATCAATAGAAGATTTTGTTTCAATTATTGCTCTTTTTCTCCTCCTAGGTTTCTTACACTGTATTATGGCCTGATCTTTTGACTGAAAAGAGACTAATGAAGCAAGCAAATTAGAAATTGACCTCAGAATTAAAACTTGCATAAAAGATAATACTGAAAAACTCAAATCCAAGACAAATCATTTACATGTAACAAACATCCCATATGCCAGATGGCTGGTGTAGCATCATGACTAAAAGAGCTAGTAACAGATGTTAAGAATTCTACATAACAATTTGTAAGATGCCATCTAGACTGCATGAAACTCTTCCTCCTATTGAGCATTGTTGAGAATTGTATACCATACAGCCAGTTATGGTAATGAATATGTTTTTTAAGAAAAATAAACACTAAAATCTTAGTGACAAAAAGAATAAAAAACATAACCATGAAGTGATCAATGACATGCTTCAGTTACTTTTTGATTCCAACCCTTAATATGTTGCTTAAAGCTAGAATACAGTTTACTTGAACAAGCACAACATCTAAGCATACTAGGATTGTAACATGGCAATAAATCAATCACCCTAAATACTTTCCTCAAAGAAGCAGTCATCATTAGACAACTAATATTATGAAAAGACTCCAAACTTAAGGCTAAAACATCCATATTTTCCAAAGGATCTAAATCCATGACTAGAAAGCAAAATTAAAAAATATGACAACCAACAAATTAAAACCTTTTTATCATTGTTAACACTTAAACATGATTCAATTAGTGCCTCATAATAATCCATACGCTAAAGCAAGTAAATGATAGAAGCTGAATGAAAATACATGAACAAATCTAACTACAACTAAAACCCAACTCAGTCTATGTAAGTTTCAAATAAAACCTTGATATAAGGACTTTGACTGGAAATCTCTGATTTATTATAATGCTACAAGCCTACAATTGACAGTGCCTTCAAGAAACTTTGGCTGCACCAAGAAGATAAAAATTTGACAACACAAGAGCTTGATAATTAAGTATCTGCAATAAAGTGGGTATGCAACCAACAGAACCTTTTGGAAATTTTGGACTAAGATAAAAAGCAGTAATCCTATATAAACGCATGTACTACATGTACCCAAACAACAAAAAACATCGCTTTTGAGGATTTTACAATAAGTCAAAATTTTATAAGAGAAAACAACAAAACGAATGAACTTAAAGGTTGTACTAATGCAGATATGTCATTATATATCCAAACAACAACAGCAACAAGAAGCCAACAATGTAGGAATTACTTGGGGCCAACTATGTGGATATTTTACTACCATTTTAGTTCTAGTGGGGGCAATATTGTTTCTGCCACTTCTGGGTGACAATATCACCCTGTGCTCATAATATCGAACAAAGGTTCACGCTGGTTGGCATGCCTATGCAACCTCCTCATTATCCAAAATCCAATACAAAGAAATTATTTCTTTAAGGATCTAAAATAACACAAATAATTACGTGATTACATACTTTCAGGCCCAGGAGCACAATGAAGAACTAAAAGATTAAATTCAAACAAAAATGCTTTTTTAAAGCTTACCCGCTCATATGACTCATCCAAAATAATTGCCCCAGTCACCGGAACTCTGAACTTGTAAGAAGTGAAATCCTTGTAGATGTCATCAATGTGTGCAATATATGGTCTTAGAGCAGCACAACTCTTAAACACTATAAAGAATTAAAGAAAACTATCACTGAACATGTGAGGAGCTTATATTAAAAAAATTCAGTGAAGATGAATGAGCATGGTGTCAGTGAAGCAGCAATCATATGATATCAGGGCCACCATGGAATAAATAAGCCCAACAGCTTGCAGAAGGATCATGCATATAAGAAAAAACCCTAGTTCACATTTACACATCTAATCAACAAATGAGTTTAATGAAACTGTATGCACTTGTTTTACAAATTGAATTCAATCTACCGACACAATCTTAGTGGCTTGAGCAACAAAGCCTCAAGAAATGACAAGAGACTATGCATAATTTGTTGTGTGGAAACAACAACAAATTAAGCTGAAATGAGATGCTCAAGAGACATCAATTCTCATCAAGAGCTTAGGTATATAAGGAACAACTTAAAAATAATCCTTCATCACCAATTCATATTAAAGTCATCACAAACCCCATCACGTATGATGCAAGTTGGTTCACATTCGTCTTAACAATTTCAAATTCTAAAATCTCATTGCCTCTCCTGCGATAATTTCTATAGTGAAAAGTAAATCCCAGAAAAAAAAACATTCATTATTAAGCAGGATACTAAGAGAGGTGAATTCCCTGAAAGAAAGGGACTTCAATGATGGATTCTGTTCAACTGAGTTGTCTTCATAAAACCAATGCGCTTGCTCGAGAAGGAACAAGATCCTCTCAAATGACTCCAGGTCTTCTTTTGGGACATTCAATACAAATCGACTGCAAGAAAGCAGTTAGCGTCAAACGCGTAACATCTACAAAGTGTAGGAACTAATCGAGCTGCATATACATACAAAACGCGTAACATCTACAAAGTGTAGGAACTAATCGAGCTGCATATATATACAAAACGCGTTAAATGGTGCAAAACGCGTAACATCTACAAAGTGTAGGAACTAATCGAGCCGCATATATAACAATGGAGCACAATCAACAAGCAAGATTGCAGCCAAGGAGTTCGTTTCCAATCAATCAAAAACTCATCGATGGCAATCGAAATGTGCAAAATTAGGGGCGGCAGGGAACCAATTGCCTCAGATAGCAAAAGGGGGGAACGAGGATACCACCAATACATAGACAGTACATGATTGTCGCAACTCAATACATGGACCGATCACTCGAGTAAATAACGATTCAGCAAGGAAAGAAAACGAGAAAAGAATGGATCACGGAGGGAAGTGTTCGACGGAAACGCACCTGCAGAGATCATCAAGGAGCTCCTGAGGGGGAAAAAGATTCCTCATGGAAGAGCTCGAGGAGCGACTCAGCCCTGCCATACACTATTCCCCCACGCTCTCAGCCACGCACTGCTCCGCTTTGTGGCCGGAGAGAGAGAGAGAGAGAGACGACGTCTGTAGTTTAGGTCACAAGAAGATGTAGTTTACGCAAGTAATAATAGCAGTAGTACTTGAGGACGCGTTGCGTCACGGAGAAACATTGATGTACCATTATTTGGGCCGGAGGCCTAATACGTGTAACGGCACCGTTTAATGGCCGTTTTAAGCCCACTATGACGGATTCACAACACAGAGAAATGGGCTCGCCTAATAAATAAGCATTTCTTCTTCCCCTGTTTCCCTTGTAGGGTTTCAATGTGTTGAGTTCTTTGTTTGGTTTCTTGTTCCGGTCAATTTCTTGATTCCTTGCAGCACAGTCTGGAGTGGGATTTAAATCATGTCGCTACTGGTTGTTGTAAAGATCTCTAACGCCTCACAGGTAACATATTTGCGATGGTTCTGTCAGCTTTAGTTTTGTTTATTTGAATGGAGTTCTGCACTTGGATTAGTCTGGTATGCTTCTCAAAGATGGTTGTTTGGGGAAGAAGTAGAGGGAATGAAAGGAAAAGTCAAGTTCAGTTCAAATCAATAGAATAGTATTGTAGATTGACTGGCTGCTTATTTCATGATATGTGACAAAGTGCATATAGCATATTACAGAAAAAGGTGCAATGTGTTTTGGCCTCTTCTCTTCCCTTGATAGGTTTTCTGCGTATAGAAGTGAAGAAGGTGGGCTGTTGAATGCTGAAAAGGTGTATTAAACATATAGTGGAGTATGAGGTGTAACTTGTGTTATTATTGATGTCTACAAAATGGAGGACTCAGTATCTCCATGGGGGGTTGACTTTATGGGTGTAATGGGACACAAATTAACACACTCTCCAATGCACAACACACATCTCTCTTGGCCACTAAATGCATACCTAACCTCATAGCTTCACACGACACTTCCTACAGACAGCTTCTCTCTCATGGCACAAAGGACTTTGACCCATCCTTTGTTTGTAAATTGAAGGATCCTGGATTTTGCTTTATGGAAATCTATGAATAATGTTGTACACTAAATCAACATTAAACATGACATTGGTGATAAGACTGAAGTTGACTTGTATCATATATTTTGCAATTATATTGAGTTCCCATTGGCAAAAGCGAGTTCTTTGCACGTCTAAAATTATGTTTGCAGGATTTGGGTGTAAGATTTTTAAATGACGATGACAGAGCCTTGTACACTTAGTTCTTGCAGGCTCAGGTGTTATCTTATGCTCCTCTTTTCATAATCCATTATTTCAAACTCCGTATGTGATTTATAAGCTACTGTCGATGTAATAAAACATAGTAATCTTGCCTTCAACCTTATTTCTTGTGATAATATGACCTATACGGCTTTGTTCTAGTCAAATTCCATTTCGTATAAACAAGGATGCTCAGTGGTTCATATCAAAGTTTTATTTAGTCTTGGCTTGTTCGATAGTTCCTACTCATTAAGTGTTTATTGCAAATTTTACCTCTTATTATGAACACAAAATTAGCAAAGTTTGATAAGCAGTGTGGAAATTCAGAATGTTCTAGGAGACAGACTAGCTGGTATAAGACACTTACTCCATCTCCTCTTGGAATATTCAGTCATGGTGCTCTGTAATGTACGCAGTCAATTGAATGTAAAAGCTCATAGCAGAGCTCTGAAGTCCTGGTCCTGGTTATTATGCAAATCATGAACCATAGTCAGGTTGTAGTTTGATGATTGTTTTGTGATTGTTCGAATGTTGCAGATTATGTTTTGCTGTAATTGATACCTCATTTTTTGAAGTAAAGTATCTTTGGGAAAAAAAAGAGAGTAAAGTATCTTTAGATATCTTAGCATTTGTATGTTTATAGAAGACATCGGGACCCTGCACAGATAATTACGGCCATTGCATATGCCTATAATGATTAATCTGGCAAAGCTCAAAAGAATAAAAAAAGTCAAAAAGCAGTTATCATTGATTTGTCTGCAAACTTCTCTGTTCTTTCATGTGCTCCCAGGGCAACCGATGAGTCTATGTTCTTAAGACCCCTCGATACTGCTCTATCATTTGAGTTAAAGCTTTTCCTAATACTATCTGCACTTCCTGATATTTCAGCTTGAAGGTATTAAGTATGGATCTGCGCCAGTATCAATAACCATGAGATCATATGTGTTGTAAAGACTTCGAATCTGACTCTAGGTAGCTGAGACTTGGGAGGCATGCAGAAGCTCTTCACAAGCTTTTCATTCCTGGTATTGTCTTCGATTAATTAGCAAGGATTTTAACCCTTTATTTCTCTCTCTATGTTTATTGAAGCCATGCATGATATTATTGCTGTTTTACCTATGGTGCACTACTGTTTCCACTTGCTTTAGTGTTGTCTCATCACCATTCCTTTGTATGTAACCTCTCTTTTGTACATTTAAGAAGACATCTTAGCACACTGTTTTGCCATAGAAAAACTTAAATTTTACTGCATATCTTAGATCATGCTTCTACCATTCCATGGAAAATATACAAGCTTTGTTGTTATAATTATTTTTCCTCATGCTTTGCTAATCTCAATGATATCTTTATCAGATCATGGATCAACGAAACAAGGATCTGAGTGGTATTGCCTCTCATGGTTGGTCACTCATTAACGAAACATTAATTGTAGTTGTATATTTATGTACCGATACTTTTCCGACAAATTAAGCTAATAAACATGCCTAGGTTAGATGCAATTCTCAAGTGGAGAACTTGTTAAGTGTGTTGTATTAGAACCCTGAAGTTTCAATTACTTTTGGTGGCTGTCACTAGCTGTGATTCATCTTATTACCAGATGTGTTTTATTTTGGGAAGGATCCTAATATTCATAGTGTACCAATTGTAGGATAATGATCCTAATATTAAAGAGGAGCAATGTTGAGATCTCTGCTTCTACAAGTTTGACCTATTAATGATACAAATTCCTTGATGTTGCTAGAGAGGTTGACTTTAAAGTGTCATCATATTTAAAACCAATTGGTTAAGAATAAAGGATTTATTTAGTTCAAGTAATGTTTTCTACGTTTCGGAGGAATGGTTTCATGGTTTTATTGCTATATCCACATGGTTCCATAACCACTAGACTAAGTGGTTACATCAAACTTGAACAAAAGTCTGAGGGGATCCTTCAGGTACAGGAACTTAATCCAATAGAAAATAATCTGATTTTTGTATTATATTATTGGAAACAGATGGCTCTTTTACTTCTACTGGTGTGTGCAGGTAAAAGGATGCATGATGGCCCAAGTGTTGCTGAATGCTCGGAAGCTGCAGAACTCAATGTACATAACATATAGATCAAGGTGTATATATGTACAAGGAAGGGTTGACTGACTACTCGAAACGGTACAAAATAAATGGTATGTATTGGTTCATAAGCTGATCGTGGACTAAGTATCGATCGGTACGAATGATGTATCAGTTGATACGATCGAAACTCATTATATTTATGGATTGGTATCGTTTGAAATTTAGCCATTACTGATCCAAATTTGAACTAGATAATCATTATATTTACGGATTGGAGCCTTGTTGACTTTAAATCCTCCTCCCTCACCTCTTTCACTCACTCTCATTCTCTCTCTCACACACACATACAGTTTCTAATGGATGATTAGTAATATTTAATCTATTTATTTGGATAAAAAAGGGGTTGGAAACTCTTATTAGATTTGATGAGCATCATTTTGATTGGTTCGAGTCCAATTAGGGGTTATTTGTTCATTCTTATAACCTAAAATTTTTATTTATTTATGGCTTATATACACTTTGAATGTATTTAAATATAATAAAAATATCATTGAATAATTTTTTTTTTAAATTTAAATTTTTTTACTTTTTAATAAATTTGCACATGTCCACATATGACATGTTGTGGTCTAGATCAAGATCGATATCATTCGATATGAGATGATGCTTACAAGTTCATAATAATATCATTTATGGGTCATTATCAATGAAATAACAATAATAATTGGATCCAATAATATATATATACATATATACATATATATATATATATATAGATATATACATACATATATATATATATATACATATATATATATATATACATATATATATATATAGATATATACATATATATATATATATATACATATATATATATATATATATATATATATATATGTATATACATACATACATATATGTATGTATATATATATATGTACATATATATATATATACATATATACATATATACATATGTATATATATATATATACATATATGTACATATATATATATACATATATATATATATACATATATATAGACTTTCTTTTTTTAACATGCTGAGTGACAAGGAAATTTTTTTTCCTTATATTTCAAAGGATATGGAAAGATAAGTAACATTATCAACTTCTTGTCGGTTGTTGTCCTAAAGAAAACAAGGCAAAGAGGTGATATAATGAAATCATTGAGTCATCATTAGGTTCCCTTTATATATATATCTTTTCCTGCTGCATCGATCTCCTAAACTAAGCGAGCTTACGTGGAGGATGCCTTAGAAAAGCTATCCCTTATATTATATGTGCACATATATAATCGCCAGCCCACCACCACAAATTGATTTGTCTCCCTCGTCGTTCATGATTTGACCAGGTCAAACTGTTCCTTCCTCTTCCATCCCCTAATAAACAGGCGGATGCCGAGCTGTGTTGCCCCTTCACCACCCATCAATCTCTGCAGCTCCTGAGGTCACTAATCCCATGGTCTTCTTCCCCCTCCCCACCTCCATCCCATTCCACCCTCACCTCCGCGCCACCACCACCGCCGTCAAGTACTGATCGATCGATCCATCCATCATGGAACTGCAGCTCTCCCCCTCCCCCTCATCCTCCTCCTCCTCGTCCTCCATGGGCGACACCACGGATGTGGTCGTCACGGACGACGAGACCACGGTGCCGGAAAACCTCAAATCCAGTGAGAAGAAAGCGCTGCTTGAACTGAGGACAATGCTGGAAGACGCCATCGCGGCTGGTCAGCTCCTCCACCACCCTTCCCATCGCCACGAGAGGAGCAAGACCCGTGTTGCCAACTCTTGTTCGGTGAACTCCTCGTGCGTGAAGGCAGAGGAGGCGGAGGAGGATCTGAGCGACGTCTCTTTGTGGGGCGTTCCGCTGTTGCCGAGCAGAAAGCACGAGAGCACCGACGTGATCCTCCTCAAGTTCCTCCGAGCCAGGGAGTTCAAGGCCGCCGAGGCGTTGGACATGATCGGGAGGACGCTGAGATGGAGAAGAGACTTCGGCGTCGACGGGATGATGGAGGGGGAAGGTGGCGCTGACGCAGCGCCGCCGCAGCCGCCACCGCCGCACCTCAAGAGTGCAGCATACATTGACGGCAGAGACAGAGAAGGCCACCCGGTATGCTACAACATCTACGGCGTGTTCAAGGACAAGGACGTGTACCGGCAGACCTTCGGCGACGAGGAGCGGCAGGAGAAGTTCCTCCGCTGGAGAGTGCAACTGATGGAGCAGGGAATCAAGCAGATGAGCCTGAAGCCTGGTGGAGCGGCGGCGATGCTTCACATCATCGACTTCAAGGACTCGCTGAGGCCGGGCATGAGGGAGCTCCGCAGCGCCACCAGAGAGATCGTCTCCATTATGCAGGACAACTATCCCGAGTTCGTCGCAAAGAACGTAAGTCCATAAACAATTCGATCGAATTAGAGTAGGATTTAAGTGTTTGATTTCGATCCCATTCTTGTTTGCAGATATTCTTGAACGTCTCCTTCCGCTACTACGCTTACCATGCACTCTTCTCCCCCTTCATCACTCCAAGAACAAGGAGCAAGTTCATCTTCGCCAGGCCCGCCAAAGTCACGGAAACGCTTCTCAAGTACGCAGGCCTTCTACCACCACACTTAGCACTTAAATCCGCCCCTGCATCTCACAGCACTCCCCTGACAGGTTCATGTCCCCGGAGAACATACCGGTGCAGTACGGTGGCCTGAGAAGGGGGGAGGACGACGACGAGTTCTCAGCTGAAAACGAACGAGCGTCGGAGTTGGTGATCAGAGGCGGAGGAATCGGACGCATCGAAATCCCCATACTGGAGGTAGGATCGATCCATTGATCCCCACTGACAATTCCGTTGCCTTTGATCTCATGCCCTTTGGTGGCGGGCATGCAGCCAGGGGTGACTGTCGTTTGGGACATCACGGTGGTGGGATGGGACGTGAACTACAGGGAGGAGTTCATCCCGGAAGATGAGGGCTCGTACAAGATCTTGATCCAGAACGAGAAGAAGCCGGAGGAGTGCATCCGGAACTCCTTCTACATCAGCGAGCCGGGGAAGGTGGTGCTGACCGTGGAGAACAGGACGTTCAAGAAGAAGCGAGTGTTCTACAGGTCGAAGAGCAAGCCCACCATCCCCTTGTATGATCTGCTAAGCCAAACACAGCAACCACAGTTGTAGGTTTACTGCACGCACGTTGTTATCTGCGGCGCAACATGCACAACAGCTTACTGCCTTCACAGGGATGATGTGCCATCCATGCATATCATATCGGTTCTTGTATCATATCCACAATGAACACATGTGTATCACCAAGGCATGATGTACGACTGTTGGAAACATGTTGAAGATTCAGCGTGTAAGTAAAGACTGAGAGACTAAATTAATGACACCTTTTGGCATATTTTTGATTTGGTTTATTTTAATATGTTGGTGTTTTGGAATTAGAAAATAAGCGTGAGCACAATTTTGGATAAAAGTTAATATCATAAACTACGATAGAAGCCCTATTAATTACACAATCTCTGCTATCTATCTTGGATAAAATGAGCTACAAAGGAGTCATGATGACAAGGAGTAACATAATTGCATAGGCAAATCCTTCATCCATTGGTAATTTTCGACCAATTTTTAGAAAAACAATTATTTGTGATTTTTTTTTCGAGAAATGCTTTTATTTTTAGAATTTTCTAATAATATTATTTTTTTACATAATAACCTAAAAAATCTTGATTCGATGAATAATCACTACTCATTTTCATAGAGTTAGAAAGCCCATGATGTCAATTCTTGAAGAACAAAAAGAAAGAACAAGTGGATGCCACGAACAATTCATGTGCAATTCTAAATACCTGTTTGACATCCTATGGTGCAGTGAAGGCATAGATCTTGATGAAAGCAACGTCGATGATAGCATGGTAATGCATCAAAAGCCTAGTGTGGAATATAGTTGTGTTCTTCATGAAATGTAAACCTAGACTAGATAGACATAACTAAAGAAAATAGATGAACATTTCTCTTCATCCCATGTCTATGGATTTTCTCAATTAGAAGAGCTCACATGGATAATACATATTCCAATTAACTAAGCCTAATGCTAATTATTTTGTTCCAGGATGATTTATCCTATTTAGATATTCATGATGAAAGAGTACTAAATTCTTTTTTAAATCGACCCTCGAGGAATTGTTCTATTCAAATATTCGATTGTTTTAAATCGATCCTTTAATGAGTATTAAATTCTTTTTTAAATCGACCCTCGAAGGATTGTTCTATTCAAGAATTCAGTACCCTCCAAGGGGTACTGAATTCTCTTTCATGAAGATCCTCAAAAGAGGAAAAAAAAAGCTAAAATACCGACAAACATCTGTTTATTCTTTATTTCAACCCACAAAACGTACTCGTTTCTCTTTCATATAACCTCTCGAAAAAGGAAGAAAGTTGGAATACCAACATATGTTTGTCTATTCTCGAATTTATTTGAGACTTTGTAATATACTTTTATCTGTTGGGTTGTGGGATGAGTCTTAGGACTATATATGTAATGTACTTATTTTAAATGCAACAATATCCCAAGCATTAATATAACTTTTATAAAGATCATCAACCTTAGAATTTCTATTTAACAGTCAGTGGTTTAAAATGATGAGCATTAAGAATGCTTATTAGCTTCTACCTCAATTATTTGAGACCTTGATCTAAAACCTATGCATGCAGTTGTCTTAATTTCTCTACGGATATCAAATTAATTGTCAGATATAAAGAAATTCCAGAGCATGCTATCAGTCAACCAACTAAGAGAAACCTGACAAGGTTTGTCTAAGTCACTACCAAGTGATCATCAATAAATGTGAAGACTTCAACCATATTATTCCATGGGGATTGAGCAGAGTGATTATGTGAAATATGTGGAGAAAAAGAAAATATAGAAGAAGATTTTATATTCATTATCGATGTCATAAATACTCATGAGGAAAAAAATGTTAAGAGGCCATTAATAAATGAAGTATAAAACTGAAGAGGGAAAGTAAATAGAAGGCTTATATATGAATCTATACTCCCTATTGATGTTAGAGTATTAGCTTTCTTTGACACGGGCAGGTGATGATGTTTACTTTCCTCAAAAAGCAGAGAGAGAGAAGAAGAAGAAGAAGAAGAAGAAGAAGAAGAAGAAGAAGAAGAAGTTTTTGATGAATATAGCAATACTGCAACAATCTTCTGATGTTATATCATCGCTCAAAGACAAATAAGAAATATTGAGCTCTAATCGCTACATCATGGAAAGAAAACAATACAAGGATTGTGGTGGAGAGGACAAAGTACCTCTTGTTATCTTTTCTGTGAGGAATGTAAAGACATGGGAGAATCCTATGGCAATTAGAGCGACCACAATCTTCTGATGTTATATCATCACTCAAAGACAAATAAGAAATATTGAGGTCTAATCGCTACATCATGGAAAGAAAACAATACAAGGATTGTGGTGGAGAGGACAAAGTACCTCTTGTTATCTTTTCTGTGAGGAATGTAAAGACATGGGAGAATCCTATGGCAATTAGAGCGACCAGTTACTTGCTCTGCAACAAAAATGGTGAAACCAAACAGTCGTGATAAGACACAGTTGAGAAGACCATACTCGCAAAGGTCAAGTCCTTTCATCCTCCATATCCAGTAAAAGAAGCCAAAACAAAAGATAATGCCCGGCAACACCCCGCCCATACGAACGACTCTCAAGATTAGTAGTAAAATCGAAACAGCAGAAAAGGTTGCTCCAACAATGTTTTCCATATCAAACATTGACCAACCATGTGGATGATGGAACACCTTGCAGCTACTCGTGAGCATCTGCTTACTGCTTTACGACCATAAGGAGAAACAGGTAGATTGAGAAGAGAAGCTCCAAGACGGTGTCCAAAATCCAATACCTGCTGTGGCTGAGATAGATTTCAAGTACATGATGAACTAACTGGCTTTCACTCAAAGGAAAAGGTACACGATGAACTATCAGTTCAAGGCACAGGGCTCTACCATCAATACTCATGCTAGTAGTGGTAACAGTATGCTACCCTTCATGTTAGCAGGAACATATGGTTCATATTAGCAACTCTACTGAAGGCAATGGCATGCACATCATATGAGGTTGAGAGGTATAGATAATAGTACTTCGAATGGTGGGGATTAGGCAGCTGCAGTGGTGCCGGATGGTGGGCTGTGAGGGTTGTGATGATGTTGCGGGGGCGAAGGCGTCGTCCGTGGTGGCTTCTTGCGCTTCTTGTCGTAGCTGATGCCGCGAGCCTTGGCCTGCAACTGGCGGACCTCGCGGAGGTAGAGTCTGACAGCTCGTGCACCGAAGGGGTTGGCTTCGTGCGAGCCACCATTCTCCTCGAATGCGGCACGGAGGCGGCCAGTGAGGGCGTCAAGGGATCCCCACGCCTGGCGGAGGGGGCAAGGGCATGGGGCGGGTGGGTTGGGGAAGCCAAAGAAGGGGCACGCCGGAGTGTGGACCTTGGTCTTGCCGAACTGGTCCAGGTAGCGCAGGAATTCGAGCACGTGGGCGGCGCTGCACCGCGACAGTGATAACGGTGGCTGGTGGTTCTTCAAATACTGGCAGAACGTGTTCCAGTCTCGCCGCTTCTGCGACTCGTACCGGCTCGGCGACGGGGCGGTGGCAGAGGGGAAGGAGTTGGGGCCAGCGACGCAGCTGTCGGAGGAGGAAGGATTGTCAGGGTTGGGGATCATGTCCATGATAGCGTGGAACTCGGTGGTAGTTCTGATCTATGTGATGCAGTACCTGTTTGGTAGTTCTGCATGTACAGAAAATGATGTTTGAATCATGACACTAATCATTCGATCGAGCAAACAGAGAGAGAGAGAGAGAGAGAGAGAGAGAGAGAGAGAGAGAGAGAGAGAGAGAGAGAGAGAGAGAGAGAGAGAGAGAGAGAGAAGTGTGGTCCTGCTGCAGCATTCGGATCTGCCAAAAGCGATGTGGAAGTGTGGAATATAAGATCTTCTAAGAACAACAGCCAGATATAGATATGGAGAGGTGTAACGTGCTCTTTGAAGGAAGGAGAGGTATACTGATGTGATCAGAAATGAGATATGTGGAGGGGATATGGAACCTTGAAAGACTTTGTCTCACTTGATCCTGCTCGCCTATTCCTCTTTTTCTGCTGGTGGATAATGGTAGAGAGAGAACACGGTAAGTCCTTTAGGATTGGTGGATCTCATATCTGTAGTCTCAGAAGATAGAGAAGTAAAGGTGAAGACGTGAGACTGCGAGTGTGGCTGACCTTCAATTTTCCGGGAGAGCGTGAAAGGTGTTTCTGTGAGGAAGAGAGAGAGAGCGAGAGAGGTTGGCAGTGTGTTGACAGATGACGCTGACAGGGGGGAGGGGGGAATTTGCGACGGGGAAAAGGGCGTTGGGATGTGCATCCCTTGGCAAGATGACCAATGAGCATTACTCCAACAATTTCACGAGCACTTCCTACGACTAAGGAGATTTGAATTTGGTCCGCAGATGAACCATCCTTTCCTGTGAGCAGACGCAGCAGGTGTCCTCCTTAATTGTAAACTTTAATTAACACATTTTTCCTATTATATAATACTACGAGTGGATAAACGACTCTTATTGGTGTGCTTAAGTTAACCAAAGAAACGGTGGTGGTGTACATTTGGTTCATCCATGTAAGCCAACCAAAGTGGTAGTGGGCAGCTGATCCTCCGGCCCCGCCCATTCCTTTCCTTATTCCTGTTACGTCCATGGCTCATGTCCTTATTTTGGCGTTTGGCTCTGCAGACAACGCACGTACCTACGTTCGTTTATCATGGCGAAGACGAAGACGATCCACCTCAACACAACAAGTGCTTGAATAACTGAATGAGGGCGAGGATGCATGTGGGTGGGTGCCTGTTCCGTCCTTCACTTTGGGACGACGAGCCATGGAGGCGGAGGAGAAGCCTTTAGCTCTCAGGGCGGCTGCCTTCTCTTTTTTTTTTTTTTCCTTTTCCTTTTCTTTCGTCTTCGCTAACTCTCTTGTCTTGGTTTAGAAAGAAATACAAATACAGAGGTGAGACGAAGGCAGCTGCTAACACACGAGGAACAGCTTACACAACAACCCACCAGGAAAGTAGAAGTGTGAAGAATGGCAGTGGAATCTTGTGTTGAAAAGAATGAGGTGATATCTACAACCTACCATGCAAGCTGTTACCAAAACGTGAGTGTCGAGCCCTTACAAATCGAGGCCACACAAAGAAAGCTCCACGTTCCTAAGGGTTCTTGACTGGTCGAAAGCTCTGATCGTCCTCAGCGGCTCTTGATTTCCTCATCCAGGGCCAGCATGAGTTCTTGATTTGAGTCGTTTGGCCTGTTGCCGTTGAGCATTGTTTGTAAAGCATGCAGCTCCTCTCGATTGGCCTTCTTGAAGAGACCCCTAAGGGCCAGATGGGAGTCCGCGGAGCATGGAGTTTCTTCGACTCCTTGCTGATCCTTGGTGGAACTCACATGAGCATCTGCCGCTGGAGGCTTCGGTCGCGATCTCCAGTACTCCGTGCAGACAAAATTTCGATCTAGCGCCTCGATCACCTGGATTTAAAAGTAAACATTTAGGCGAGAGTTTCAGACTGAGACTACACACTCTCAAGAAAGATGGAAACAGTCAAAAGTGGTGGAGCTCAACATGGATGAATCAAATAGTAAGCACTAATTATTAGACAAAGGTAGCATCACATTGTGTCCCAAGATTGATGGATAAAACATGGTTGATAAAAACCTGATAAGTCATTTTCATTCAACCAAGAACCCGAAAATGATTGATGTCCATATAGCTAATTGCCAGCTTTAATGTGCTAATAGCATATAATTTAAGCCATACCTTCTGACTGGGGGCGTGTGCACATGATTCTTGAAAGCAAATAAAAGGTCAGGAACATAATCAGAATCACGTAAAGGTTTTGTTGGTCCTAGTTTTGACCAAATGAGACGTAGGGGTGCAAGAGGGTCAAATGATATTCATCCAAACATGTTTCCGTATGTAATTGGAGCCGAGCCAGATATGACAGATGTGTCTATTACATATCTGTATGTATCCATATTAAATTATTTGAAATGATCCCAATACAAACATCGATGGGTCAAGTACTATCAGTACTAAGTATTTGAATGACATCTAATATATGTCAAGTCAAAGTGTGAAATTTACCAATGTCAAGTTAAGGATTTTACTTTCTTTTTTCTTTTCTTTTTTTACTATTTTGTTGTTTTTTATATGTACATTACAATTAATTTCCTCAGTTTGCTAACTATAATAACAATATAAAAGACATCTAAAATATACCAAATCTTGCATGAGATTTTTGGAGAAATTAGGTGAGACAAAGTCTACAACCAAATGTGCAAGCTATTTCATAAATGGTCTGGTTAAATGTGTCCATGATCCAAAGCCAATAATTTTATTCAGAAATGCGTCCTTAACCAAGTTGTACATTCATCCCACTGTCAAACTGGAAAAAATGTGACTAGAAAGGGAAAAAATTCTTGAAATTGAACTTCTATTTGGTTAGATCATTACCAAAAAAGTGATAGATATTCAGATCTAATCTGATAGGAATAAGAATGCACTATGAGAAAAACATTGTACCAAAGTATACTGACCTGAATGATCATCGGTGATGATAAACCAAACATTTCGAAACCATCAAGGGATCCTGGAGGCTGTAACGGGGGAAGGCTTGGCCTTCCCATACTATGATGTTTCCTAATTTGATCATTCACCTTCTCTCTCACCATGTTCCAACACTCTGTGGCAGAAACATGGATGAATACTTCGCTTGGACATTGCTCAACAACAACCTGAAGTCCCAGGAAGACAAAAGTGGATGTAATTACACAATGGAGTAACTAGTTCTGAACTATGATTCATGCAGTGCCTACATAAAATTTTAAACAGGGCAACATGGATAGGCCATCATGGAATGTTGACACTTCTCTAATAAAACTTCTCTTTGAGAATAACAGATTTATAATGTTTTTAAGATCAGAGAAGCCTTATGATTAAAAGGCAGGTTGGATGATTAATTGATGTGATTTCAGGAGAAGAATAAAGGTGCAGAAATGTTAAAGTAGGAATTAGTGCATTAAAAATAAGTCATTTACGAAGAAAACATGAATCAATATAAAATATTCCAAGAGATATGATGTGAAGTTGTGAACAGAAGCAAGAAAATTCAGCCAACAAGTATGATCAGACTTATGACCATGCAGAAATATTCTTTTCCTGAGATTACTCAATCAGTTCAATTGTGGCAAACTATCTCTTAATACCAAAATAATAATCAGAAATATTGATATTGCTTCTTCTTCTATACGTGAGGTAAACTGACATTCATAGTAAAAGGTATTCTTGGCCCTGCAAGTGTAGCAGTTTGTCTAATTTACAGGCTCACCATAGCTGTAAGAGAAATATGCATTCGCAGCAGTCTAACAGAACATGATAGAAGTCCATGTAACTTTGTTAATGCACAAAAACATCAACTACAATGCAAAGTAAGAGCAACAAACGCTTAATCACCATAAAAAGAGGCCCGAGCAGTCCAGCATCCAAAATTTCGGATATGTAGTAGCACATTTGTGTTGGATCTAGGACACTCAAGTATCGAACCCGACTTCTAAATCCTGTATTGAAAATGAAGAGTTATTCAACTGCTGAAGCAAGAAAATAGAAAACACTAAAGCCGATAAAAAGAGAAGTTATCAAAAGCTCAATGTACCCTAAGGTACTAAGATCTCTTGCAGCACACAAATGTGCTGCAAGGCACATCAGATGCACGCCATGTTGATAACAAGGTGGACTCAAGATGACAATAATAATTGAATACACTATTATAGAAAATTCCACACTACAAAACGATACTTATCTACTATTCAATGATATGTAATTAGTTGTGATTTTAATTTTGGCAATTAGCTCATATTCAAATGGTACAATGAATATAAAAGCATAAAAACAAACATAAACATAAACATTAGGTTCATATATTGGAAGAAAAAAGAAAACTACTACAACAATGCAATAGAAAAATACAAAAAGCAGTAGTGAGCAGCAACATAAGTAAAGAAAACAAAATCAACATGAGAGAAATATAAACACAACAAAACAGCAAAAACAAAATGAAGCAGAAGAGGGGTGGGTAAGCCAATCAAATACAGTGGCAGTACAATAGCAAATAGAAGATCGAAAAAGTAAAAGAAGGAAGAGAAGACAAGAAAAAGGGTGACAAGCAACAACAGCATAAAAAATATTGGTTTCTTGTCTTTGGAAAAGTGAAGCAGAAAGGTAAATGTTCATTTGTTAGTATCTTATAATCCCAACAATCAAAATCCTAATAGATTAAACAATATAACAAACCATTTCATACGCTTATCTTCATGAAGCAAATCCAGTGGCATCACAAAGCACAACTATTGGGAGCCATGCTTTTTCCAGTAAGGCACATAAGCCTGTGCTTTAGGTGCACCTTAATGGAGTCAATGAACTTCAGTTGCGGAGAGCAACAAGATAACGGCCTTGGCCTCCGTGAGCCTTAGGCAAGCATTTAATGACACTGATAAAGATGGATTTCCTTGAGATCATAACCTTTCAGAATTGACTAATTAGGATCTGCCCTACCTATCAAAGTGCAGCAGCACCCTTGTAACTTTGCAATAACGAAAAGGCCTATCGGTATCAAAAAGTCTTCATGTATTTAAGATACCAACTGCATCCTTTGATAAACTTCTTCACATCTCAGTAGGTTTTCCTAAAACTTGTTGAGGCATTTAAGCTAAATCACTGTATCAAGAAGGCCCTAATACAAAGTTCTCATTTTCGATCTAAGCCTCTCAAAAGATATCAGGTTAATGAAGCCTTTAGAGGTTTAGATACCACTTAACCCATGCAAACTAGGGTTAGATGCCAGCTACGGGTCTTGATATGAATACTCTGGGTTTACAATGTAATGTTGAATTCGGATGTTTCTTTAGCGGCAAATCTGCAGTGGTCAGTTTTGTGGGATTGTATATGACAACAAAAAACAAAATTGCACATTACGTTTAACTGCAACAAAATAGTCAAAACACATACGAGGAAGTATAATTAGAACATTGGCCATTATTGATCCAGTGAAATGGTACAATTTCTGAGATACCTCAATTATTGATGCATCATTCAGTAACTAGCAAAGTTACCTTTTGGGAATATGGCTTGGCTAGTGGACCATAATTTTCCAGAAAGCACAACACCATATTCTAAAGCCTCAACATTGCAATTAACTCTTCGCACCACCTTGGCGATGCGAGGGCCCTTCTGTTGACGGTTGTATCTGTCAGGACAGTTCTGTGGATAAGATTGACTGGTAGTAACTAGATTTCCTCTAACCACCAAATTACACTCAGGATTTGATTCAACTTTCCCTTGTTTGCTTTCAGAATTTTGTTTGCCACTTGCAGATTGGGGATTTTGAAGATAAACTTTTGTAACATCACCATCACATGTTTCTTTTACAGAAAAAAGATCTGTCTTTGGTCTTGCAATGGATGAACTGGCAGATTTAGCGCATTCAACTGTTTTTTCAGGAGAGAATCTATACAACCATTGGTCTGGAAGTTTGGAGACATTTTCATGAGTTGCTTCTTTCTGGTCCTTGAAATCTAGAAATGTAGAGTTTAAACTATCACTAGATACCTGCACCAGAGGCTGCATATCAATCTCTTTTTCGCTCATCAAGGATGCATTAGTTTGTGGCGTTACAAGATCTTGATCCTTGTGAGGACTGCAAGATGTCGCCTTGTCTTCGCAATTCATCAACCTGGACACTGTTTCAGAGCATTTAACGGACTGCTCTTCCCTCATTTTATCTGAAAGCAATTTGTTTGCATCTTTAGCAACATCACCTAGTGAAATAATGTTCCTTTCACCAGATGGTGGAATGGTTTGTGGCTCAGTGTTGGCAAGTTTAGCATCACTTATGTACTTTATCTCAACCAATCCATTAGAATTGGTTTGCAACAAAGTTGTCTTCAAAGTGCCATCCATAGAACAATGAGGATCTGAAGAGGCTGCCGTCATTGCATTTGCACTCCTATACCCTGATCTGTAATGTAGACCACCAACTGTAAAACAAGGATCTGATGTAACAGACAGATTTGTGGATTTAGTTTGCAGTAGGGAACAATCGTCATCATTTGTGCATGCTAAATTAGCTGCATTATTTGTTCTTCTATTTCTTTCCTTCGGTTCTTCCAACTGTTGTAGATTTGACACACCAGATTCTTTGGACAAACTGTGCTTTGCATCACCAGTTGTAATTTTTTGGTCTGCCAGTACACTGTCCTTGTTTGTTCTTCCTTCTTTATTAGTCACAAAGACCTGCTTGGACTCCTGTGCTTTCTCTTTAGTAACATGAGAACTCAAACTTAACCCAAGATCAAAAAGGCCCCACCTATGGACTGCACTCAACCTTCCTCCTAAGGCATCTAGCAAGACATTCAATTCACTAATCTCATAACGGAATAAAAATAACCTCATGGTCCAAGCACATGAGCAAAGCTGTTTTGCATGAATCAGACAAGCAAATTTGTCAGGCGAACACTGACATTTAGCAGCAGAAAGATGTAAATCATAGTGGCAAATAACACATTCCCTTTCACTGTTAACATCAAAGCTAGAGTCCATTTTTCCTGACTGAGATGAACAAAGAAATTCTCTTCTTACACGTTCCAATTCAATCCGTTCCTATTCAACAAAGAAGTTAGTTTCTAAAATTTTTTTTATAAAACAACATAGTAAACAATAGAGATTTAAGTTTACCTTAAGTGCCTTTGCCAGTATGCCTTCAGAACCACAGAAATTTTTCCATCTTAAATTATCTGAGGTGTTTTTCCTCAGGAATAAGATATTCCACTGAGCTCTAGCAGCTTCTCTTGCAGCTCCTAGCAATAATTTGTCATGGGATATTGATATTTTGCGTCCCTGTTCACGATAAAGCTCTACAGCATGCTGACCATGAGGCAACCAATCAACAGGAGCCACATTTACAGCCTCTGCACAATTGAATCCAGAATTGAATCCTGAATGATATGCCCGAGGGAAAGTGAGAACAAACTCTCCAGCATTCTGAACACAGCGGTAGACAGGTACACCTTCCAATCCTAGCAATGAAGGTGAGCATTGTGTTACCTGCAAAAGAAGAATTGGTCAAAAAAGAAAAACTCTGGTTGATTGAACAACAAAAGTGTAAATTAGGTGCCAAGGTGGATGGTTCAAGCACTCGCAAGAGCTGCCTGGAGTACTTTTTCAGTTAACTATTTTTTAGATAAATCATGCATCCAACAATGACAAAGAATAGAGCACTATCACTAGAAGAAAGATATACAAAAACATCCATACAAGATTGTGAAGCAAGTCTGGTTGTTCTTCAAATAATTCTGGTAGATGCTTCTTCATAGCTTCCTCTAATTTTGAGGCATATTTTCCTGGGACTCCGTACCAAATCTTTGGCGCACCCCAGTGCATATAATTTAATGAGTATAGATGATGATCTTCCACATGCTGCTAGCAAGAATAACATCAATTATACTTCAAGTGGAAACTTATGATTAAACTATTTGTATTCACGCATGTTTATTGAAACATCAAATTCTCCAACAAAAAAAAAGCTCTAAGTTTTACATGTTAAACACCAGATTTGCCAAATGATGATATGGAGAAACATCTTACCCAACAAAAGGAGGAAAAACACATTCCTACATACAACCATGGCACCAGAACACCAGAGATATCGCCACTTTCAAAGGAAAGCACAGAGCCTGGAAGCCGAGGAAAGTTGTTCAAATTCCAACCAGAATTCATATACTGATCCTCTAATTCAGAGATCTTTACAGAGGATGATGATCTAGGAAAACCGCTACCAAAAACTCCAGTGTCCACATCAGCACCATAAAGCACCTGCAAGAGTACATTTGCTATTTAAGTTAGATGGACGCAGATTTTGTAATCATGACCAAAAATAATTAATAGTGATCTAACTGCAGATAAACACTATGCTAATAAGAATCTGTCGATGATCGTTTCTCTACAGCACAATAGTAAAAGACCATTCTCATAAAGTAAGACACAACCTTTTGGTTCTACCATTTAGATATTACAATTTGTGCCAAGAGTCAAAAAAAGGAAGAAAGGGCATGTCAGTGATTAACAGATTTGATCATTGTGAATTGGATTTGATGAATGATTTGCATTTGGACAAGCAAATGGTAGTGGTAGCTGGTATATACAAGGATAGAATACTAGCAGTACCTCAATCTCTTCAGTTGGTCTCTCTACTATCCGCCAATATTCGCCTTCAATATCTTCCACAGATGGTTCTTGTTGGCAAGGCCCCAGGACAAAATCTGGATTTCTGGAGAAAAACTGCTTCTTGAAATCATCTGCGTACTTCTGAAATGACTCTAGAGTGAAGTCTGGGCCAGGTACAAATCCAAACCTCTCAGTGCCATTAAATCCATAATAATCAGCTTCTACCTTATTCTCATCATTTTTATCCCCTGCTTTAAAAATTTTTCTCCTTTTCCTCCTCATAATGCTATGATTTTTACCACTCTTCTTCAAAGAATCACGATTTTGAAGCTTATTCACCTGTTGGATTCTAGTAGCAAATTTTGAATTTTCCCATACATCCTTCTCCTTAAGAAGGCAGGTGGGTCTCCAAGAAGAGGGTGGAACAATTCGACAAATTCCATAAGGTTCTGCACTTGGGCGTATGCTTGCAATATATTTGAGGGTATCTTTAAACTCCTAATCACAAAACCCAGACAATCCAGAAACATGAAAAATTGCACAAATTAAAGTCTAAACTATTAAGCATAGATGCTTCAGATGCAAATAGATAATATGAACCTCTTCAGTTGGATAAAATACAGGAGCTTCATCGAGGACAGGCCTACAAGCATCTTGCGGACGCCATCTTGCTGTAACCTATTAATAGATTTGGTAATCACTTTGCTCAAAAAATAAAAAAAATACAATCCTTGTTTAACAAAGCTGGCAAAGGCATTATGACATTCAACTACCTTCTGACAATTTTCACATTCGCTGCATCCTCGAAAAACTCCTTTGGGTAGACAATGAACTGAAGGCACAGCCTATACAAGAAACAAAGTGGCTTCTACAGGTTAGAAAAACCACATGCAGATGCAAGAATACATTGCAAACAAATACTCCAAAGAAGATAAGGCCTTAGAACAAGATACAAAGTTCAAAACAAGAAGTTAAGAACCAAAAGTACATCATATCCACAGATTATCTTTGTCAAAAAGCCATCAACTATAACTACTAACCCGCTCAAAAGGCTCATAGTCAGACTCTTCATCTGAGCTATTATCAAACTGGCGGTAGTTCACAGAGGGCCTGTGTCGAAGCGACTTCCTTGATTTCTCATCTCTTATTGTGCATTGTACTGGATCAGAGGGATTTATAATATCTTTAACATCATCCTGCACATTCTCCAGTGTGTTTCTTGAATTATCAACTCTTACAATGCATTCTATCATATCAGAAGCATTTGCAGGAGCCTTAAGATCACTGTGAACTTTCTGCAAGTTGAACAATGTAATTGGGGCAAAACCCGGTGGCACAGGAGGTATTCCATCAAGGTCATCTTTAATCTGGGATCCTATGCATTCTGCTCCCATTAATACTGAAAGAGAAGATATAACATCAAAAATGCTCTGGAATATACACACATGTAAACAATATAAAATAACTGAAAGAGATTCCTATGTAAAATAACTCATGTAAACAATTGAAATATACACACACATACATACATATAATGTTTGAAAATCATGTTGAGAGAACTCTTCAGAAAAATATAAATTTAATTAAAAGAGATGACTGGAACGACCAAAGAGAAATGCCATGTACAAAAGGGAACACATCCCAGATGCTTGATCAAGATTAGGATAATAGAAGTTGAAAGGTCAGAGTTTGATCATAAAATAGTTTTGACATGTTTACCAACATAGCAGTAATATTAATAAGGAGAAAATTTATTTTGGCCTCAGTGTGGTTTTCTCTCAAGGAAACCCAAATTACTCCATAGCTTATACTAAAATTTTACTTGAAACTGATACTGAATCTACACAAGAAGCATTCTCAAATGCTCTTCTATACATATGGAAACCCCTTCAGAAAACTGAATTGCTTGGAGCATATAAAAAAAAGGAAGATAAATAGATGAACAAGCAGAGAGAAAGGAGAAGATAATGAGAGTTAACTTCCTGTTATATGTCCAATTCACCACTGTAACTCGATCAAAACTTGGTATCATTCGGACACAAAGATAACCAAAGAAACATCAAATTATGACGCGAAATGTTAGTTAAGCAACTGAATTTGATGAAATGTCAAGTCCATATCTCAAGAGCATCACAAGATAAATTTGTTTATCATGTCACATGCTACAATGTTTCCTTGCAATATGTGTTGTTCAAACAAAGAACAATAGTGCTGTGATTCCATAAAACTTAAATACTGATTTCAGTTATCAATATCGAGATTAAATTGGGATGTTTGCAATTCAGCAGGGAAATGTTGAAGCATTACGTTACGTCTTAACTGACATTAGAGTTATTTAATAAAGACAAAACAAGCATCTAAAACATGATCAAAGTCTGAACCAAGAGGTCTAGATCATGTCATCTAAACTATCGAGAACCAAATTAGCATCAAAAACAGCAAAAAAGTGTTACAGACTTGTAGCTAAAATCCTAACAGACCTGAGCTTTAAAAGGTCAAAAAAGGATCCTACATAAGATGTCCAGTTACAATTACCACAAAGAAGCTACACAAAGTTCAAACCTGCATCCACTGCTATGCTCCTGGAAACTACAACCTCGATAACCTATATTAATTAGTAAAATAGTTGGATCATCTGGATCTAACCAATTCGGAGTCCTGCAACTGTAAACTAGATTTTCATCAGCAAAATAATCGATCAAGATCAATGTAAAATACAAAACATCATGAAAATAAAAAACAACATGCAAATTAGAACATCATATGCACGCTGGCCAGAAGATGAGTACAGAAAAAGCGAGGTAAAACAGAATCTAACAAAAGGGCATGGAAGACGCAAGTTACTCGATCGACTCACGAGTTCTTGAGCCGGAGCCCGTTCAGATCTCCTGCTGTCAGAGGGCTGGTGGATCGGAGGGCAACTTGCGGCAGCTGGATCAAGAAAGAGATCGAAAAGGAACCTAGTAATTTGCTAAGTCAGGTGCCAAAAAGGGGTCAAGAAACAGCAAATTGATCTGACCGCCACTACCCGAACCCAAATTGCGATCAGGCTCCCCCGCAAGGTATTCCCGCAGGAACCGTCTCCCCCGCCCGCTAATCGATCAAGAAGTTGCGCAGAAAGCACAACCGGGGGAGGGGGGGTGACGGCCCTAAAATTGAGGCCCTGATGACTCCATCCATCAACAAAACCGAGAGAAAACAGAAGTAATCAAGAAGATCTGTTGGATCTTCCTCAAGATCGACCGTGCCAATTAGGTCTTCGTCAGATCCCCAAATCGATACACATTCTCACGATCGGGTCGTTGATAGTTTCCCGAGTGTAAATTAATGATGTGATTACCAAGAGGTTGCGATCCGTGAAGGATTCAAGGAAAAGGGGCAAGCAATTCCAACACAAGGGGATTGTCTCGTCGAGGGAGCACTTGGTAAAGACGTCTTCATCCTTATCTTCCAAGGAACAATAACAAATTTTGGCAGGGAAGACTAATATTATCTGTTATTAGTATTCCGGGGTGGGCATTAGGAGTCCGTGAATACGCACTTTGGTCGAGCGGACGATGGATCAAATCGATGTGCCGCATCAAAGGCGTAGTCGAGCTGGCCCGAATCCGATGTGGTCGAACGAGAACCGGAACCGTCCGATGGATCGCCTGCTGATGCATGTCGATGCGATTGGTCTTCGTGGTTTTTTGTTAACTGATGAGGATGATAATGTGGTGTTAGTCATTTATCTTATCTAAGCCGATCCTTGTTTTTGCTTTGTTAGTATAGATTCTACCGAGCTTCATTTTTTGGTTCATCTCAAGTTGAGACGCCACGAGACTCGATGATTACTCTATAAATAGTACTTGCACCCATGAAAATTGATTATGTGGAAGTAAACGTACTCGGTTGGAGAGACTATCTTAACATTAGGAATAGAACATTTTTGTAGTGACAGGTGAGTATTGAACTGAGGTTATGATATATACGGGAAATAATTACATCAATGAGCTATAAAATTATATGTTAAATATAAAGATTCAAAGTAATAACTAGTCGAGTTAACTTTATTGTCAATGCCACTTGTAGGACCGAATTGGCATTATCATTAGTGTCATACTATTAGCCTCCTAGCCATGTAGGTTTGGTCCCTCCTATTGAATAGGATTAGAGTGTTGATTAGATGAAAAATTATGTGTTAGATGTTTGTTTATGTGTCATATCTTCGTTATCATGGTTAATATAATAATTGATGCTTAAAACATTAATTTGATTATGATGTATGATATGTATTTAAACAAAATTAAAAATTTCTAGGATGCATGAGACAGTGATAGCGAGTCTGATTCCGTTAGGATGTGTTTAATTCATGTCTCTTTCGAGTCCTACCAACACTTGGTTCCAAAGAGGAGATACCTTGGAAGCTGAAAATTAGTCTCTCTTAATGTCTCATGGCTGCGAACACTATCAAGGTGACAATAAACCCATATTAACCATTTTAGCTAATCACGTGGGAGTCGACCTTAATGAAACCACGTTTGCAGCTTTTGTACTTAATCTATCTATCACGTAACTAATACATTTTTCTTTCTTTCCACAAAAAAGTAAAAGAATTCATGTCGAGTTCGAATCCCTTTATATCTCCGCTCATTTTATATATATATATATTATACCATAATGTTAATGACTTAGTTGAAATTGCATAAGCCATGAGGTATCCTTACGGTAAAGTTATGAACTTAGCTTAAGTTACTTAAGTCATGAATCACCCTTGTGTCAACTCTTTAGACATAGTTGGGATTGCATAAGTCATGAGATGTCCTTGCGATATATGCGCCTGTAAAGAATCAGCCTAATTATAATCTCGTACAGGTTTAAAAGTTGATTAGATTAAAAACGAGCATGAACAAATCCTGACGTATTGCAAAAAATAAAGCTTTACAAGCAATTCAGTAAGCACTTTAAAAGATAGAACGAACAATTGCAAGTTTACAAACAATTGCTCACCAAGTGCTGGGCATCAAGGCAAGTTCCCGTCAAGTTAACGTACGAACTTGTGAAGATTATTCAACACCCGATAATATACCGAAACCCAATCTAGTCACCCGGGCGGTTCTAGGGGGCTAAAATGACTGACATTTTATGTACAACCACAGTTTATAGAAAATAGACCATGACACATCAAAACAGAGCTATTTTGGGGTTATTTTGCTTGGCGCAGTGAGCGATCGCACTATAGCGCTGTAACGAATATGTATTTTTACAAGCAAAAACACATAAAATCAAGATAAACCCTGACAAATATATATATATATATATATATAGAGAGAGAGAGAGAGAGAGAGAGAGAGAGAAAGAGAAAATTCTATTTTCTTGAGTTATTTTTTGGAAGTGTCCATCATTTACATAATTTTCAAACAACGCTTTTCAACACTCTTGATTTAACAATCTATTATCTATTTTTTTTATATATCTTTTTATATGGTATGTCTATTTTGTTATAGTATTTTTATGCTATGCTACAGTGTTACCAATAATACTATGAAAGCATTATAATGTAGTACAAAAATAATATTATAATATTTTTATTATAATATTATAAAAAATATCAAGAAAAATATTATAACATAGTATAACAAGATTATATTATAGTATTTTTTGTAATGCGTTATAGTGTTTTCATATATTGCTGAAAACACTATAACCAGTGTTTTTACATTGCAATTGGAATCGTTGTATGTCATTTATTTGCGCCATTCATTCCTCGTGTTTTGATCCTTTTATTTATTACTTTATGAAAAAAAGAAAACTAAATCCAGCGATCAATCGAAAGTTGCATGGAAAATTTGAAGGTACATCAAGTTTGCTTCCTTCTTCCTCTCTTCTCCTTTTCGGTACACGCGATATATCGATGCAGATTGCAGGAGGCTTCACGGATGGATGATGGAAAGATGTCAAAGCCCTTCCTTTTCTTTTCCTTCCTCTTCCTCTTCTCCTACCGTGGGTGGCGAGGACGGTTGCGGATTGGGTTTCCCGTCTTCAGCTCCGGACTCCGACTGCGACGCGGTCGCGGCCTTCAACTTCGACGACGACCTCGTCGACACCCCGCTGGCCGAGGAAGATCCCTTGGTCTTGCGGCGGTGCGGCTGCTTGGGGACGGCAGGCACGTCGGGCGCCGGCTGCTCGTCACCCACGACGCCGGCGGTGCTGCGGTGCTTCCTCCCGTGCTTGGACCCCCCCTCGACGGGCTCCCGCGACGGGCTGTCGGATCCGCCGGACGACTTGTTGCGGCGCGAGTGCCGGTTGGAGGTCGAGCCGTCGCGTCCCGGGGAGTCCATTCGCCGCGAGGGTCGTGGCAGCGCCGAGTCTCGGGAGGATCCGCCGCCTAGGTGGGGGTTTGCAGGTGCACGGTGAGATCGCCATGCCGTCCGTCGGAAAGAGGGAGGGAAGAGGGTGGTGGAGGAACGAACCTGAGGTGGGCTGCTTGGGTTGCCCGGCCGCGGCAGCAGCGTCATCTTCATTGACGGGCTGCTGGGCGGATCCGAAGTCGTTCATCTGATGCGGGCGGATCAGAGACGTCCGTTAAATGAAGACCAGACGGTGAAGGATGAAAGAGAGAAAGGTGGGACCGCGTTAGAAAGATGGCGAAACAGAGTTAGTTACCCTTACCCAGCTGGGAGAGCCGACGGAGGGGCCGTCCCAACCAATGTGCGCCACGTGTTTTACGTCGGTGGGGTAGCCGATCTGCATCTCCTCTTCCTTGGCGTCTAGTACACGTCATCACCATCATCAGGCGGACCGGCCAATAGCATATAAAGCCGCTGTGAAAGCAAAAAGAACGAGAGAGGAAGAGAGAAGGCGAGTCGTTGCAGAGAGCTACTCACCGAAGATCTGGGAGATGTAGCGAAGGCCCTTGAGGAGACCCTTCATCTTAGTTCCTGTCCCCATCATTTCGATGATCCACGCCCTCTATCCGTCCCCTGCTCGCTCAGCCTATCTCTGTCTCCGTCTATTCTCTTGACCTAATCATCGAACCATTGTTGGTGTTGAGATCTGGCCCAAATGTGTTGTGATTCACGCGGAAGCCAATAGAGAAGAGCTTACCCTGCGGAGCAAGTGGGACAGGCGTGTCAGGCTCGCTTCGGCGCCAGAATGCTGCATCTCCGCGCCTCGACAAATAGCTTCATCTCCCGATCTTTCAATCCACTTCCCAAGGAAAAAGGTACGATCAACAATGGCTTCTCCTTTGCTCTGCTTTCTTTCTTGAATCGTTGCTCCACCGGAGAGGTGGGTGGGAGAAAATGGATCAGGAGGATGAAAAGGAGGGCAATCGCATCCCCTCAGCCAGTTTAAAGCCCGCTGGGGGGCGGCAGGTGGAAGAAGAAATAACAGAGCAGAAGATGGAGATGCAAGGGCGTGGTGAGAAATCAATGGGAATGACCTGATGGGGTTAATTTTGGGTTTGGCGTCTGAGCGCGAAGGGCGGGAAGGCGAGGGGGGATTGAGGGGTGGCAGTTACGGTTCCTCGTTTGGACGAGTCAAGGGGCAGAGAGGATTCGCGTTGCCTTAATTACGAAAATAAAAAAAACCCATATTTCAAATAAAAAAAGTAAATATTAAAAATAAGTAGAAGATAATGGCCCATATTTCAAATGAACAAATTCAAACTTGAAAATGATCTTTCTTATTCTAGAAAAATAAGGGGTAAGAAGATTGATGGTGAAAGATCTTTTTAGAAAATAATAATTTCAAAGCATTCCTCTGTTTTCTTGGAGAGTGCCTTTTGTTTTTGTCATATCTAGCTTTTTAAGTGTCTTGGTTTGCATGCACGGAAGAGTCATTCACACACTGATGTATGCTTAAAAACTGATCCATCAAAACCTGGAAGCATTAGATTGATGTATTTGGTCGTGTTGTCTCTCTTGTTTGAATTATTCATTCCCTTCTTGTGGTACTTCTTTTCCTTTTGGTGGTATTATTTCATAGTGGTTCACCGACCAATTTTGTTTCACAGCTGGTGCTACAAAACATGGACACACAAGGTGATGATCATTTACGCATGCAAGCTTCATATTGAGAACTACAAGCATTACAACTTCTCGACCACACTGCGATCATTATTTAAGCCAACAGCGAGAGTGACCGCTTCATGACCACTCCTTGCTAGCACAGCACACGACACACACATATAGAGATAGATATGTCAGATTTAGTTGGCGATGACTTGGATCTTCATGCCTGCTTCACAGTGGCCTGGAATGCTGCAGATGAAGTAGTTGGCCCCTTTCTTGAGCGTGAACTTGTCATCGCCTGTTGTGGCTGCTTTGGAGGCGCTTCCCGATGCCTTGCAGCTTCTGTAGCCTGCTGCGTTCACTGGCACAACGTTGTGCAGACCAGCTTGGTAGTTGAACTCTGCAAGATTCAGAAAGAGATGTGTGAGAAGATAACTACTGTTGAAACCCAACGCAGAGATAGATAAATAGCTAGTAGAGAGAGAGAGAGAGAGAGAGAGAGAGAGAGAGAGAGACCGAGAGTATCTCCAGGAGCAAAGCTCTTGCCATTAGCCCAATTAGCATACGACAAGGAGAAGCCCCATCCTTGTGAGTCCCCCACGACATGGGTGGTTGCGAGGGAGTTTAACGGCGAGCAAGCGATGAGCAATATGGAGAGCAGCAAAGCTGCGTTGCGACTGCCCCTTCCCATGGCCATAGTCTTTGAGAGAGAAAGAGGGAGAGAGCTAGCGATGAGAGATCGATAGGCTGCTGGAGCTGCTTGGAGAACTCACTGCTTCCGGTGTCGGATTTATACAAGTTTCGAGTGGAGAGGAGAGCTCGCTTAGTGCTTCCTTTAGTTAAACTTAATTCTACTAAGTTGGATGGGTGGCTTCCATCTTCCACCATTAGTGGGCAAATCAAGGCCACTACAATGCTTACGGAACTCGCTTACGTGATTACACCATTGATGGGGATTAACAGAATCTTTACCAGATTGCGTTTGTACAATATATTAATAGCCATATCTTGAAGGAAGTTGAGAGAGACACATTTCCTCAGATGTTATGTGGCCATTTAATTGATTTCCATTACCCAATGACGTAAATAACATCCAAGGTCATTTTTTGATATATATCGCAATTTGTTCTAGAGTACCTATATGTTAAGCATCCTCACATCCTTTAGCCACCTTAAACCCTTCGTACTGCTTGATATATGCTTCCTGTTGGGGTAGTCCCGCCAATGAGGCAAGCAGTGGGATGAATAGGGTTTAATATAGGTAAGACTTTGACCCTTATAGATTTCGAAAAAACAAATAGGAAAAAAAAGGGGAAAATACATCTTGAATAATTGTATGGTCAATTCAAGTTAGATCGTCATAATTTTTTGATATATAAATCTTATCATATTGATTTACAAAATGACCGGTGTTGCTCTTGAGAAGCCTGCTCTTATGCTATTTTCTAATGTCTCTATTAGTGAGTTTTGATTTTTCTTCTTCGCGTGTTGTTGAAATTCACCTCATTAATTATTTTCTGAGGTAAGAATTTTGCTTGATGATTTTTTATATCATCTAGTTGATTTAAAAATGATTGTATATATTTTATTGATTCTGATTAGTGAAAAAAATCTAACACTAGCTTGCCTACGGTCCTTCCCTTTACATTGAAGAGCTTTCCACATAAATTTTCTTTTCTTGTAGTTTGTGATGCTCACTCGATTGACTTAAATATTATAGTTTCTTTCATCTTGATACATGGCTTCAATATATGCTGTTTAATCTATACAACGAGAGAAAATAAATTATGGTGTCTATTACTTTTCTAGTCATCTTTTCCCAACACTTTATTTTATTTTGTAAAATGTTGATTTAATTGAGTAATTATCTACCTAAAGATATGGCGAATCGTCCATAATGGCTAGTAGTTATTCGAAAAAGTCGCTTGGCTGCATTCATCCCATATTAATATATGATTGGTTGCTTGCTATTGTATTAATCTCTTCCTCAACTGTCCTGCGTTGTAATGTGCATGTCTACAAGGAGAGCATCACGCGCCAAAAGGCCAACAGTGCAGCACTCTAAAGCTCATCATGCCTTAAAGAAAACCCATATGCTTGCGAGATAACAAAAGCAGCTTTACGTTGTTAATTGAGAATTTATTTGGTACCAGCATCAAGTCCAGCCATAATGTTGGGTTGCTTTTGTTTAGTTCTTGGTAGGCATGCTCACTTAGTCTTGGTAGGGATACTCGAAGATAAATCCATCTTGCGGAGATAAGGTTACTTTTCAGTTGATTAGGAGTCCATACTGATCAGTACTCCATAATAACAAAAGAATGCACGACTATCCCTTTCTCCATTTTACCGATATATACAACAGCGTATATAAATAGATACAGGTAACAATGGTATAGTTACTAGCATTAATTGAATTTGGTTATAGGGATTTGATGTAGGGTAAATTCTGGAAAAAAAAAACTCATATTTTAATTTTTTTTTTCATTTAAATATCTTTTATTTTTATAAATTTTTAATAGAATAATTATATACTATCACTTATAGTTAATTATGATTAATATCTTGATCATTAAACTTTAAAAAGTAGTATTGGGATCCTTATACTTACGAAAGGAATATTGTCACATGAAAAAAAAAGACATGAATAAAAAGGATAAAAATAATAATTTTACTATATTTTAAATTATTAATTTTATATAATTTCATATAAACTTCTCACTCACGTGAAAGCTTTAATAAAAACCACTTTCCTCCCCTCTGGTTCTCTCTAGCTATGTTGCGAATGATAAACTAGTAGCAGCGTCGGTGGCATGCGAGGTGGATGGCATTCTAGAGGAGATTCGGGCATCGTCTCTGACAATGATTGATTTCCTCCTACCCTTCTCTTTTGCACCACCATGAAATCATTGGTTTATGGCAACTAGCCCTTTAGCCTCACGATCTCCGCTAAGTTGCAATCGATGAACATCGTCCTCGAGTACTCCTTCCATGGCATCTCGAGGTACATGTGGTGGACGACAGGCTTCGAGTGGTAGAGTGGGAGGTACTCGTCGCTCCTGTTGATGGTGTAGTGGTCAAACACAAAGCCGATGGACTAGGCAGAGTCGGTGCGATCATGCACAATGACAGTGTTGGACTTGTTTTGCTTGCAGTTGGGCTGGTGGGGGAGGATAAAGATAAGGCAGTCATGAAAGACGGTGGCGGAGTTGTCGAAGATGAAGTCAATAATGTCGAAGATGCGACAGGACCTGTAGAACTAGCGGAGGGAGTGGGCATAGAGGGTGTCTTGGTGGCCGAGGAACTCTACCGACTCAAGCGTGGTGAGGTTGCTATTGGAGTGGAAGGTCACGACTTGGTGCTTGTCCAGCCCGATGGTGTTGGTGAAGGTTAGGTCCCGGGCCATGGCCAGGTCAAGATTGGATTGAGGATTCATGGTGAATTCTTATTGATTATATAAAGGAAACAATAAGTGATAACTTAGGAAAGTTAAGTTTGTACTCATCGATGGTGGTCGTGTTGTCGGTGGAGACACCGATCGTGTTGACATTGAGGGAGCCCATAATGATCCTTTTGCCTATCTTGTCCCTGATAAATACTAGGTTTGTCTTCTCAAATGACACCCCTTTATGTAGATCATGTATCGACCAGTGCTATGCTCCAACGAAGTGTTGACTATTGCTTGAATCGCTCCGAATTAGCATCCGCCCTCCTTGCAAATCTTTGCGTTCGACAGTGTCCCTGGTTGCGAGAACTCCTTCTAGGCAGCCTCTCCACTTAGTGGCATTGAGGTGGAGTCCGACCAGTACCCATCCCTCTTGGTCTGCAGTGGGGCCCAGAGCAAGATGTTGATGTCGTAGCACTGTTGGCGAGGTTGATGAGAAAGGCCATGGCATCCACCACCTATTGGGTATCGTTGATGTACTTAAGGTGGACCAATAATCATATTGATAGAGCTCAGCGACACGTGAGCAATGCAGCTAGCAACATCTCATACAGCATCGGGGGATCACCATGTTCTTGCATATAAAACCAGGTGCAATGGGTGTTCGTCTCGAGCGAGCGAGCATAATCTATTTGTGGGGTGGCGGGCGAGCAAGTTGGAAACAGGAGGGGAAGAGGAAATTGGTCACATTCAAAGGCGGTGTCTAGATCTCCTCTAAAACGCCACCCATCTCGCACGCCATGGATGTTGGCGTTCGTCTGCCATTTGCAACGTAGTCAGAGGGGAGGTAGCTGGAGGGGAGGAGAGTAGTTTCTGTTAAAGGTTCCACGTTGTGAATGAGAAGTTTATATGAAATTAATAATTTAAAATATAATCAAGTTATTTTTTTTTATCCTTTCTAATTTTTTCAATCGATGAAATGAATGACATGAGGATAATTGGAGTTAAATGTTTTACTTTCATAAGTATAAAGATCTTAATATTATTTTTTAAAGTATAAAGATCGAGATGCTAATCGTAGTTAATGACAAAAGGATAATATGTAATTATTTTTTTAATAATATCTTTTTTTGGTCGAATACCCTCAAACATAATTTTCTTTTATTTTATTTTTATAGATGGGGGCATAGGGTGAACCGATGAAGTTATGATATTTTTACATTATATTATAGTATTTTTTAGTATTATTGAAAATATTATAATTGGATTGGTCCATAAGAAAATGAATGAGAAAGTGTATTATAGATATTAGTCAAAAAAAATGAGATGCAATTAAGAAATTTTAGAATTGGGTGACACTTCCTCCAAAAAAAAAAAAATTAAATAGAGAGGTTTTTTCTGATAATTCACCTTTTGATTGATGTACTATAATTAGATCGGACTTAAATATCTCGAGTCATATAGTTTTAGGTCTATTAAATTAATAAATCAATATAGTAAATTAAATTCTTTGTCCTTTACGGAACTCAAAACACTCTTGTCGGTTTCAGCCGGCGGGAGTTGGGGCAAACTTTGGAAAGCTCTCGAGGCAGGCCTGATGGATGGTTGGTGATTGGGTACGCGGCACGACGGTCGGCATAGTAAGTGTTCGGGCCTTCGTTTCGATTCGTTTTGGGTTGGACTTGGAAGAATATAAAGGCCTGATGGATTACACTGACCGGGTCACTGCAATGAAAAGAGGCACCGCATATTTTCCACCATACCATTACCCAAATGGAGACGAGTGTTAAGGCGGGTTTACTACGTCAAGCTGCTGACGCATATGGCCCATTGAAGTAACAGTGTGTGGGATTGTCCAATAGACCATATGTTTACCCATTATTGTTATCCGCATTCCATGTGAAGTATATTCATCAGTAATTCAAAGGCAAATGCCCCCATTGCATTGCCTCTAAATGGGATCCATCTAAATGAAGCATGTTCCTTACCTGTAGTTGATGATCTCATTGTGGCTTTTTGGAATGCCATTGCTTACCAGCTCATCCGCGTCCTTTACAGTTGGCTGCAGTGTTGAGAGAGAGTGAGAGAAAAAGAAAGCTGTTGGATTGCAGCATGAAGAATACCACCCTGTTACTATATAAGTGGATCCCATACACCTTACACACATCACGACACCGTTCTGGTGCCTCGTTGACAGCTAGGCCTATCTTCTAGGCGGACCCACCCCAGATATAAATATAATAAATAAATAAATAAATATATATATATATATATATATATATAGATACACACACGGAGACATCGAAGGCGTCGTGTTCACGTGAAGTGAAGACACTATAGGCATGCCATCTGATGGCCACGTCCATCGCATGCCATCCAAATGGTGTGCGCTGCGAGGTCCAGTTGATCAAAACGTCGATGTTCTCCGGTCAACTCTGAGCCTCCAATCGGAGGAGTCGACAGTATTATACGTCCGATGTCTTTAAGTTACCTTAATTATCTGCATTCTTCTCCAACAAAACAAATTAATCACAGAACTGTCAGGTGGACGCTCTGTACTTGCCAAAACAGGACAGAATTATTCTGGCCAAATAGCAAACAGAGGGATGTGGTTATCGGCGTGTACATCATACATAATGTCACGGTGACCGAGGCAGTCAGTCGCCCCTTTTTCGTCGTCTTCTCCGCCTCGGCAACCACGAAGGACAAAACCATTAGCTTCCGTTGCGTCCGTTCCGTTCCGTTCTGTCATATAACATGCTTCTCTCCGGTACTAAATTAAAAGATAGGACAAAACCCTCTCTGCGGTGGTGAAGGCAGTCAGCACTCAGTCGGCACATGCATGGATCGGTAACAACAGCGTAATTATTACTCCGAGAAGCGCAGTAGGAGAGTGCATGTTATGTGCCAGCTGTATAGGTACTTGTTGTTCAATGTTCCCTTTCATCGACAGTAAGTAATAAGGGCGATAGCTGTGACCGCCAGCGGTATATTTATACTATTACGTGCTGCAGAGTCTTAAGATTGCAATACGGTCAAACCCCCGGCAGACCGTGAGTCAACTTGCCGTGGTGGGGTTACACGCTGTCGCAATTGTCCCGCATGGACAATATTCATGGTCTCGCTTGCGCACCCCACCTGCAGTCCCCGTTAGCCGCGGTAGACCAATCAAGTGAGGCGCGCATGGGATGCCCCATTCCATTAACGTGGTCATGCGCGACACCCCCTCCCCCTGCAGAGAACCCCATCTTGCGAAGGAAAGCGGTCCTAGTTAAAAGTCCGAACCGAGCCGATCCCCACAGCGCAACTGTCGTATTCGTATCCCGAGACACGCGTCTTCTCTATGCCGTCGATGCTGGTTATATACTCCGCCGCTTCCCCTCTCCCATCGAGTCATTCACACTGATCTCACCACCGCTCGCGGTAGGGTCTAGTAGAATGGACTCTTCCGTCGTGGATACCTCCTCTCTTTCGCTCCCCGTCGACCGCGAAAACGGCGTCGCCCCAGCCTCGGACGACAATCCATCGCCGCAGGCGGCCACGTCGCCGGGAGCCGGCGGCCGCGTTAAGCTCATGGTCAGCTATGGTGGCCGCATCCAGCCGCGACCCCACGACAGCGCCAGGCTCTCCTACGTCGGCGGGGAGACCAAGATCCTCTCCCTCGACCGCTCCGCCCGCCTGCCTGCCCTCCTCGCCAAGCTCGCCACCCTCGTCCCCTGCGCGCCTTTTTGCCTCAAGTACCAGCTTCCAGGCGAGGATCTCGACGCCCTGGTCTCCGTCACCGACGAGGACGACCTCGAACACATGATGGTCGAGTACGATCGCCTCCACGGAAGCTCCTCCTCTCCCAAGCCCACTCACCGCCTCCGCCTCTTCCTCTTCACCGTCAGGCCTCCGCCCCCGCCCCCTTCCGCCGCTCTCCTCGACGCCGCCCGCCCGGATCGCCAGTGGTTCTTCGACGCCCTCAACGCGGTCTCCGCCCCTGCGACTCCGGCTACGCAACCTTCGGCGGTGGCGGCCTCGCCGAGCCCCGACTACTTATTCGGCCTCGACGAGGGCTTCGTTCCTCCACCGGCCGTGAAGGTCGCCGTAGATCCGCAGCCACCTTTGACGCTCGAGACCCTCTCTATCGAGGCGCCGGCGAAGCCCGATCTGGCCAAGGTCGAACCCCACCAGCAGATTCCGGAACCTGCCGATTCAACCGTCACGGCCCCTGTCGTGGTCTCCGTGGCGGAGGTCCAAGGACCGATCCAGGAGCTCCATAGCCTCCAAGTCGCCGAGAACCCGCCGCCGCTCATCCCGCAAAACAGCAGCGAGGAGGCCGTACGCAGAGATCACGCCACGGAGTACCAAGTCCCACGAGATGCGGAGAAGGTCGCACCCGCGGCAGCGCAGGCGCCGGAGCAGCGGAGCGGGTTACCGGTAGCGAGGTACGCGTCGTTGGCCCCCGGCCACGATCAGGCGGTGTACCTTCTCCCGACGTCACAGGGGGTCTACCCAGGGTTCTACGCCGCAGCGCCGTGGATAGCGACGGCGGAGGCGTACCGCAGCGCGGCGGTGTCGGCGAAGGCGATGGGCGGCGGTGGCGGGGCGGAGGCGTACGCGGCCGGAGGGGGGCAGTTGGCGTACGATAGCACGGGGCGGGTGGTTTACTATGCGAGTATGGTGCCCACATATCAGACGGTTTCGAGCGTTGCTGCGTACAACCCTGTCGGTGCTGCCGTTAAAGCCGCGAAACCGTCGCAGATCTCTTAGCCAAAACAACAACTTGGTCTCGTTCCCTTCTCTTCGTTTGGGTTGGTTGGTGTCTATGATTTCGTGCTCTTTCTTCTGTTTCTTTTTTCCGTTGTTGCGTAGGTTGTTGACGTTCGTACATACGCATGAATGTAGATGTTGATGGAGGGGTTTATATTTTATATCAGTTGACGTTAATGAATCTTGCTTTTGTGCTATGTCATCTGAGGGGTATTATTTGGACGCTGTCACTCCCTCCTGGCTGTTCCACCTACCTTTCAACATGTCAAGGGCTGGCAAACTCGCTGTTCCACGCCATTACTGTCATTAGTGCTTGTTCAAGTACTAGTGAGGGAAGGGACCCACTGGAATATTCTCTCTTGCCCTTTTGCTAGGCTAATTGTAGTTTACTCTTGGAGTTACACTTTGTTATTATTCTGATTTTTAAATTTAAAAAATTCATATTATTTTTTTTATTATTAAAAATAAAATATTTAATTTTATTTATCTTAAAACGTTGGGGAATTTATCTTAAAATATTTAATTTTATTGATCGATGAATGTCATGATCGATTAAAACGTTGGGGAATTTTGTGGTTTCTTATAGGGGGAGGAGGAGGATGAGGAGAGAGAGCGACGACGAGATGGAGGATGACGTAGATGTTGACATTTTATATCTATATTGGCGTTGCTCAACAACTGCGTCGGCATCGATGTAGCGATAACAATATTGCAGGGAAGGGTGGTGCTTATTCTTCTTCTCCCATTTGTCCTTGGTATGCACAAGGGGGGAAGAAGGATGAGCACCACCCTTGCGCTTGTCGAGCAGCGATACAGAACAATGCGGGGATGTCGAACATCGCTCATCTTTCTTTCCCCCTTGCGCTTCTCGAGCAACGAAAGGGGGAAGAATGATGAGCACCACCCTTCCCCATATTGTTGTCGACGTCGACACAAATGTAGGGTAGCATCGATGCAAATATAGAGTGGCGTCGCCCTTCCCCATCATTATCGGTGTCGACACAGATGTAGAGTCAGCATCAATGCAGATGTTGAGTGGCCTTTTCGCTACTCTACATTTGCGTTAGCATCGATGCAGTTGTTGAGCGGTGCCAATATAGATACAAGGTGTCAGCATCTTCATCATCTTGTTTGTCTCCCTTTGCCTCACATCTCACTATCGCTTTTCCTCCTCATCCATCACAACCACCTGCGCCCCCTTGATGGTGCTATCGTTTGTCATTATTGAAAACATAACTTAGTTATTAAAATTATATTTTTATCCATTATTTTTTTATGATTTTTGCACACGATATATTCCATCGATAAAACTGACTACGTTATTATAAATAGAGTCAAATGTTTCACTTTCATAACTATAAAGATTCCAATATAAACTTTTTAAGTTTAGGAATCTAAATATTAAGTAGGTCTAACTGATAATTTATAACTAACCCTCATTTTGCTTATTCTTGCAAGAGGAACTTGTTGATGCACCAAATTTTTCATTGGATTTATCTCTTCATTAAAAAAAAGAATAGGATAAATTTTTAGAAAAAAATATTTTTTTAAATATCCCTTTTAATATTTTTAAATCTAATATCTGAAATTTTTTTCTTTTCTTTTCCTATGAACCTATTTATATGGTGAATCAGTGTTTTCAATAATATCAAAAAATATTATTATAGTATAAAAATATTATAATATAATATTTTTATATTATATTATTAGTAAATATTATAGCATAGTAAAAAAATACTGTAACATAATAAATCGATCCCTAAAAAAAGAAAAAGAGAGAAAATCAATAGATGGTTGAAAATATTTTGTGTTAGAGAAAAATTTTATCTGAAAAATGATTATTATTTATAATCTTTTTCTTACTATTTACAATCATATTAAATTTTTTAATATTTTAAAATTATTCTTTCATTAATGGGTATGAATATTCTTTTATTGAGGGGATGACGAACAAAATTAGAGAAACATGATCCGGGTAATGATCAACAACGATAAAGAAAGTTGGGGAGTGATAGAGAATGTACTAATAGTTGACACGTACTTGTATGTGTTATCCAAGTCATCCGCCAACGTGTACAAAATTAAAAATAGAGAAACACAAACTTCCTTCTCATTCACTATGGCAAGATAATCACAAACTTTCTTCTCCCCATTTATGACAAGAAAAGTAATCATAAACTCTTTTTTTTTTTTATGACAAGGAAGGATATAACAAACTTCCTTTCCCTCATTCAAGGTATAAAAACACATCATAAATAGGGAAAGTGAGGGGACTCTTCTCAATTCTCTTGAGCTCTACTAACCCTCTCTACTTTATTGACTTGAGCATTGAAGGGGTCGGGTCGGGGCATCCCCTCGACACCTATCGCTTGTGCAAGACTCAGGCACGTATAAAGAGCACCTTAGAATGATGTTGAGCACGTCCGGAAGGCCAAGGCATACCTCGGGATGACACTAAACTTACTCTAGCAAAGAAGTTGCACCTCGGGTGATGCAGAGCACTACCAGACAAGACCAAGGTGCACCTCGAGACAACCTTGAACTTCCTTCAGTAAATGATTTGCACTTTGGAAGGACCATAGGTTGGTTACCATGAGTTAACAAAGCCTTAGGAGTCCACCTGTCACCCCAACCTCATGCTCAAATCGCACCCACGCGATCTGCTTAGGCTTCTAGATGGGTTCATGCTTTTGAGACAAAACTAGGTTGTGTTGACTTTTTGGTCAACGACACCTAGGACATAATATTTTGGCACTAGAAGGAGAGATTGAATGTTGCAATAGCACCCACCCATGGATCCACATAATGAACGTTCCAACGAGGAAATACCACACCTTGCACTTAACGCCTTTGGGCAGGAAGGACAACCACCTCCCTTTTCATAGGTGGGCGCCTCCGCTTCAGCACAGACATCAAGTGCTACCAATGTCAGTTCAACGATCTTGGTCTCTCTCCTCTGGGTTCAAGTGCGGGGCCCTTGCTCATTCCCATAGATGCATTTCTCCGCCTCACTCACCAAGTACAAACATTGGTCGAAATGATGTAGGCCATCGCCCCTCTTTTGCTATGACTGGCTTAGCAATCAGCCCCTCCACAACCACCAGTTCAACTTTCCCTCACCCTTGCACCATTGAGGGAAACTTCGATGGACTTCGTTCAACTTGAATCATATACCCGATCCGCTGACTCAGTTAAGGACTCACTTAGGGCTTAACTTTGTCAGGTCAACCAATGCTTGGACGAGGTCCAACGAGACTACCAACACTCAAAGGGGAAGGCTGATGGCTTGGCCTTAGGCCACTCCCCATTTGCTCAAAGTATCCAAGAAGAGCCCCTCTCTTGCTTTAGTGATAAGTTCACCAATGAAATCGAAGGTGTCCTAGACACGTACCCCTCATTAAAGACCCAAGCTATCATGAGGCTCACCCGTTTCTTCTATTTGCTGATAGAAAGATCACTCGTAATCATATACTACAAATGTCCAACTAGTATATGGTTGCTGAGACCATGATCTCGGGTTGGCACGATGAGTCCCACGAAAGATCGTGCCAAGGGCCACCTCAGGGCTCGATCACGAAATTACCCTGAAGGAGATACCCCCGAGGTACCAAGGCTAAGCACCAAGCTAACACCAAAGTTAGCTTGGGCAGATCCTTCCACCCGAGGTTGCTCTTCCAACTCTCTAAGAAGAACTCTTTGATGAAGTTACACTCGAGAAGGAACTTATCGCCTTAAGGCCATGGAAGGCAAGGCTCTACCTTGGGCATAACAGATCAACAAAAAAGATTCAATCCTTAAAGCACCACCTTGATCGAAAACCCATGATAGAATGACACATGGAGAAAGAAAATTTCATTAAATGAGGGAGGCTTGCACCAGTGTGGTGCCTATAATTGAGGGCTCGTGTTCGGAGGGCTCAGACTAGAACCCTTAAAAAAGAAAATAAAAAGGTTGAAGCATTTAATTAGAAGAATAGGATGAGTCGGGGTTGTCATCGAAAGGGGCCTATGCTTCAGGGATGTCAAGATCTTCGGGCCGCAGAGCGAAGGGGTCCTTCTCAACACTTATTCTTGGGGACTTGGCCTTAAAGCACCCAAAGCAATGATATACACATATCGATGCAAAACCCTTCTCGATCTCAATAGGCCCCATCGAAACCCCTCCGACTCCTTATATGTTATGATCGCCCCTCTCTCCAAATCGTGAGCTCAACGTCACTCCTCCTCCAATAGCTCTTTAGCCTCTTGGGCCTCCATCATAGTGGCCATCAACTCATCATAACACAACTGCAAATTGTCCTCCAACTGGCCCCCCTTCCCCTGGGTGTCCTTTAACCTCCATCGCGGGACAACCAAACACTACTCAATGTCTTCTAGCTGCTGTCGAGCCTACCCCAACAGACCAATCATCTTGGCAACTAGACATCCTCAGTCGCCGAGGGGGACCTCTTCTCCAGCTTGACAATCCTAAGCTGGAGACCTTCGTTTGCCTAGGGCAACTCGTCCACCAACATCTCGACATCACGAGTCTGATCAGCAAGGCCCGTCAGGTAATGGTGATGCTACTCAAAACAGACGGGTTAATATTGGAGAGCCATAAAAAAGGGACCCAAGTGTAGTAACCTACCAGAATATCATTTCGAAGACATTGGTCAACCAAAGACTCCATTGGAGTACAATACACCATTCTGCTCAGAGCAGGATTGAGCGACCCCTAGCAATACTCCCCCATAGCTGAGGAGCTCTCTCATACTCTCATTTCTTTAGTTAGCCCCTCCCAGTGGGCCATAAGTGTTGGGAAATCATTGGGGGGCGACATCATATGCGCAGCGGAAGAACAAGAAAACAAAAATCCCCGATTCCCAAAAAGATGTTCGTCGTCGTGCGAAGATTGGTGCGCAAAAATCCGCAAAACATGAAACTGCGTATAGAGATTGTGTTACCTAGGGAGATCGTATATCCCTGTTTCCTTGCAGATCCTTCGGAGAGGGTGAAGGAGGTCAAGCGTCCTCCTCTCTAGCGGTGATCCACACAGCAGGGTTGCGACGACGCTCCTCAAGACTCCAGGCCTGCTCTGAGGTGGAGAGGAAGAGGAGAATAGGAAAGGCAAGCAAAGACTCTAGCCTATGAGGCTGTGAATCCCTCCTATTTATAGAGATCCCGTGTCAAACCCTAATGGGTCCTTCCCTAGTGGGTATTGGATCTGCATCCAATAAGACAAGGGCTCCGTCGGATATCTCATATCTGAACCTCTACTCATCGCAATGCCTACCATATGTGTGTGACCCTCTAGGCCCAATATCGAGCTGGCCGTGAGTCATACCTATCAGAACTCCTTCTGACTGAGTGAATTATTATCTCTGTAATAATTCACTTGACTCATCGACTACGGACGTACTAGGCCACTACGCCGTAGTCCCCAGACGATACAGGGGAATCCAATCCATTGGACCTGTTTGTCCTCAGTTACCATGTACCTATAGTCCCTCATCCATCTAATATCCCAGAGACCGTATATCGAGCATGGTGCTGTCAGACCCATACGGTTTCTACTCGAGTCTCGCTCTAATCGGATTCTCCCGGAGAACTCTTTCTCTCTCAACCCGAATGACCCTGGCCAGGGATTTGTCTGAGCAAGAACACATAGGATATTCCTCTCATGACGCCGAGAGTGGATGATCCTTTATTGACACTCAATAGCCCTCGTAAGGTCGACTACCATTCCCAATGACCAGCTGTACTAGATCTGGGAACAGCCAAACCTATAAGTCTGGTATCAAAGAGTGGAGCACTCATACAGGACATCCTTGGTGTCTCAAGTCTAAGGACCAGATACACCACTAGGATTACGGAATCGCTGTCTGACAATAAGGCATCATCAACCATCCAGCATTCCGTAAGCGGATCAATCAGTGAACTCATTCTCCAATGAGCACCTGTACTGTATCCCTAGTGTCCCTACACGAGCAGCTATGAGACCAGCTGCATCCATCATATGGACGGGTATACAGCACACCAGTCTTTCCGGTTATCACGATGTCCCTCTCGAGTAACCTATGACCGGGATCATTTAGGATATGTGTTTAAAGGTGAATCGATCTCATTATCGTGATCTCATCACGATCCGATTCCCATTGCACAAATCCAAGGACATCACAATATATGTATGCATTTATGCAATAGTTATAAAGTGATATACGCCAAAATATAATAAGCAAAAAGATTATATATCAAGTCACACGTGCCATCACTCACGTGATTGGCTTGCTGGGCACCTATGACTAGCAATAATAGGGACCTCCAAGGCCATAAGGGGTCGATTGGCTATCTCAAAGGCCATGAATGACCTTAGATGACAAGAACATAGCATGTTAAGAGATTAGGGCCTAAGAGACCTCGGCTAACGTGATAGGCTGGCACACATATCTTGACAAGATGACCTCTCAACGATGCATCCCCCACCTCGCGCCAAGGACTCAGGCCCACCAGGAGAAACCTTGAGGGGGGAGAATAACCCTCATGGCTCCCCGTCTCCAAGTGGGACACTTGTAATGAAGGAATAGTCTTCACAACACACTTACACATCTTCTATGCCCATACCGAGTACTCACGACCTCGATAGGACTAGTCACCACCCCCGACCGAAGGTGTTAGAGCCTATAACTTTGTAAATTGCTCCAGCCCGACTTGAGACCCTCACTCGATCTCCTATGAGCTCAAAAGCTCGAGGGGGGGTACCAGAAGATCGTGATCACTGGGATCCATACTTGCAAGGAAAAGCCCGAGTGGCATAAAGACAACAATCAACAAAGTCCAAATAGGCACATGGGAGCAACGAGATTGGGGCGCTAAATAAAACCCCTCTTAGTAGCTAAAGGGGCACAAGATGACCCCTCATCTCCTGCTAAACAACCCAGCGTATATTTGCCTAAAACGATACAAAATCCCCATGCGGTATCCCAGAAATAACCACAACAAGATTTGGGCCATAAACCTCAACAGATCGAAGCCCTATAGGCCTAAAAGCGGCTCAAGGCTGATCAAAATCCTTAGGCGGGCCCGTTGCAATCAATAGTCAACTAAAGTGCTTTACGTCAAAAATGACTCAGCACACCACAACAAAAGATGAAGTCGGAGGTCCCACTCATCGACCTCGAGACCTTGGTAAGGCCCACCGCCCCCCATCCCAAGCTGATAGAGCAACTGATTAAGGTCCTCCTTAATGATCGGATCTGCCCTAAAAAAAGATTCGTTATGATGGAAGCTACTACGACAAATCAATACTCACATTATGGTGATTGAGCCAAGAATCGCTACGACGAAAGTTGCCACGATGGATCAATACTCCCACTATGATGATCAAACTAAGACCCACTATGGTGGAAATTGCCATGGTGGATCAATACTCCCACTTGGCGATCGAGCCAAGACCTACTACAGCAGATCAATACTCTCGCTATGGTGGTCGAGCCAAGACCCACTACGACGGAAGTCGCCATGGTGGATCAATACTCCAACTACTATAGTCGAGCCAAGACTTGCAATGGCAAATCGCCATGACGGATCAATATTCCCGCTATGACGGTCTAGCCAATACCCACCATGGCAGAGCCCCAATACGACATCCTCTTTTCTTCTCGCTTGTTGACAACTTGTATAAATAAGGAATGTATTAACAGTTGACACACAATCACCATGTGTCATCGAAGTCATCTGCCAACATATATAAATATTCAAAATAGAGAAACATAGACTTTGTTCTCATTTATTATAGTAAGAAGACAATCATAAACTTTCTTCGCCCCCTTTATGACAAGGAAAGTAATCCTAAAATCTCTTTTCTTCCTATATGATAAGAAAGGACATCACAAACTTATTTTTCCTCCTTTAAAGTATAAAAATACATCATAGACAGGGAAAGCAAGGGGAGTTTATCTCAACTCTCTTGAGCTCTACTAAACCCTCTCCACTTTATTAACTTGAGTATCGGAAGGGTTGGGTCAGGACATCCTCTCGACATTGGCCGCTTGTGCAGGATCCAAGCATGTTTAAGAAGCACATTAAAATGACGCTGAGCGCTTTCGGAAGGCCAAGGAGCACCTTGGGATGAACTCAAATTTCCTCCAACAGACAAGTTACACCTCGTGGTGATGCGTAACGTCACCAAACAAGACCAAGACGCACCTCAGGATGTCTCTAAACTTCCTTCAGTAAACGATCCGCACTTGGGAAGGATCACGAGTCGATCACCATGAGCCAACAAAGCCTCAAGAGTCCACTTGTCACTCTAGCCTCATGCTCAAATTGCACCCACGCAATCCGCTTCGGCTTCTAGACGAGTTCGCGCTTTTAGGACAAAACAAGACCGTGTTAATTCTTTGGTCAATGGCACCAAGGACATAACAAGGAGCATCCACGATAGCAAGGTTCGTAGGCGATGATCGTAGAGGATGTAGGAAAGAAAAAAAAAATCAAAATTAGAGGAACAATAAATAATAAAATATTATTTTATTAATTTTTTAAGAGATTATAAATAGTAAAGAAGTTATTAATAGTAAAAAGGGTTTTAAATAACAGGCTCTTTAGAAATTATAGTATTGCTTCTGAAAAAGTCTAAAAAAATGTTTTTTTCGGAGGATTCGTCCAAAAAAAAAAAACAATTATTAGCGGTCAAACATATAGAAATTACACAAGTGGCAAATGGTGCATGTTTTGTCAGGCAAAAAAGCCTCGCGAAACATGGATGGAACTGGGGACATGGGTGTCAGAAAAAGGTTCCCAAGAAAGTTCATCGATTGGCACTTGTCGGAGAGTTGATGCCTTCACCACTCTGGACAGCGTATCCTGCAATGCGTTCTTTTCCCAATGATAATGCCATGTTCTTCATCTACAGCTGCGTTTCCATGGTGGGCTTGGCTGGGGACAAAAGCAATGGAGATCTATGATCGTGTCATGTCGCAGAAGAAGAAGCCCAAGCAGTGCGTGCTTGAGACAATCAATCGAACAAATGAGAGGTGATTTGCGTCCCGTCCCAAATCGCAGATCCATGAAGTGACACGCGGAAGCAGGGAGATATGGTGACAACGGTGGAGGATCACGCTATCCTCCTCTCCTCGGCCAATCATCGACGCCTACTCCAAATGCGCGAGGTGGATACGCCCCGTAAGGTGTTCGATGCAATGCCTCACAGAAACGTCGTCTCTTGGGATGAACTCGTTGAAGGGGGTACCAAGACCACCACGATATGTGAGTTTCATTCTTTAGACACCTAGCTTTAATCTGATTGCTAAATAATAATTTCATTTCAACTTCCTTCTCTTGCAGCTACAGAGCGCCCATTTTTCTCTCGACCTCTAAGGAGGTCTAGTCAAGCTCACTCTCTCAATCCCTTTTCCTTTGTGCCTACTCAATCCTGACCTCCCTTCCCTTTTGTCAAAAGAAAAAGAAAAAGAAAATCTTTGAATCCCATATGACTTGGAACTTTGATCTTTTATTTATGTGCAGGACTTCTTTACCACAGTTACACAAAAGGGCTTATCGGTACGCTCCTCAGTCGCTTACCAGACTCCTTTCGTCAATCACTTGACCTCAGTAAGTTGGCACCTCATCTCTGCAGGCCCATAAAATAACTTACGTCTTTCTTCAGTCTTGAAGTTATGCCATCCATTTTAAAGCCTTTAACTCTTTATCATTGTACGAATCATTGTGCAAAAGGTATTATGACCAGTTCAGTTCGGATTAAATTGTCCGACCAGCTCGGCTCGCATCAATGCAGCCCAATCGGCTCAGGTCAAGCCGAATTGCTCGAGTAGCCCAACTTTGGCTCACATGGGCCCATCTTGGCCCAAGTCCATCATGCCTTCTTTCTTTAAGAAAGGAAAAGGCTTTTGTACCTCCTAAGGTTTAAATCTAAAATCTTTTGCCACCACATTACTTCATCACTTTTGTTTAAGAATACAATATAAATGTACATGGTTATATTGATGCATCCGACAACCCCATGGCATTTAATTTGCATGTGACGCATCCCCTTTGTACATGATGCTCCTACCCAAGACAAAATGCCATCCAAGGTATCCAATGTGACAAATGTGTCCACCTTGTGCATTATTTATTTACTTAAGACAAAAATACATGATGCAACCCAAGGTACTCCCTTTGTGCATGTTGTATCCACCAAGTATAGAAACATTTGACTCATCGTAAAGTGTGTCTTTGTACATGATGCATCCACCTAAGACAGCATTCCAAGTACATGACACATCCTGAAGCTTTGGAAAAGAAACTAACCGAAATACAAGTACACATTCTTAAATTTAAATGATAGTCGTTGACCTTAACAATCAGAAAATTCGTTTTTGTTACAATCCATCTCACTAAGTTATGGCATCATATAGAGCTCCTTATGCCATGCTTGCTCAAAGCATGTTCTTTTGCCTGGAGTTGTCTTTCATGCATGCATATTCGAGTACATGTATGCTCAAAGCATGTTCTTTTGCCTGGAGTTGTCTTTCATGCATGCATATTCGAGTACATGTATGCTCAAAGCATGTTCTTTTGCCTGGAGTTGTCTTTCATGCATGCATATTCGAGTACATATATGTGGCAATATCTCTACCATACAACTATTCTTTCCCTTCGAAAACAGTTCTTTGCTATCCTTTATTCTTAGCACTTCGACTTGCTATTACACTTTGCTAGTGAAGCAAGAAAGCACTCCTAGTTGATCATCTAAAGTTGTTAAACTTTCTTGGTCTCCTGATAATGCAGTACAAAGAAATCATCATACCAATATGTGGCTTCTATTCTATTGTCAAGCTAATCTTTCATCCCTGAGCATTGTGAAAAAGTAGTAGTATAGGCTACTTCAGAAGTTAATTCAGTGTCACACTTTTATAGCAATGTTTACAATTCTTGAAGAGCTTTGTGGTTGTCATTCTGCATCTAAAGTTTTGGTTATAGCCCACCAAGGTGCTCTGTGTTCTTGTATAGCATGACAAAATGCTGAATGAGAAGTGATATCTTGTTATTGTTCAGTTCAAATTTCTCTCTCTCTTTTTTGTTAATTCAAGTTAAAACATCAAATATTCATGGAACATCATATGGTCATTCATTTCATCTTCTCTTCTTTCAGTTTGATTGCGTTCCTTGTTAAAGAATTTTACATAATCATGTCCTCCCTGGTACAAGTTGGACAAATCACATAGCTTGCAGAGGGAATAGATTTTAGGTGACAAGTTGTGTATCACTTGATTAGCTTTTAAGCAATTTGAGAGGTCAGCAAGCTATTTGTGATTTCATTTATTTCATGGCAGGAAGCTTCTACAGAAATAAAGGAACAGCAGGTAAAAAGGTTAGTGGAACCCAGATGGATGAGTTGTCATATATAAAGTATGCTTAGTGGCCAAAGGGTTTCATCAACGATCATGTGTTCACTTCATAGAGATATTTAGTCTAGTTGTTAAACCAACAACAATATGACTTTTCTTGAGTTTGACTATTATAAAATACTAGCACATACAATAATTGGATGTTAATAATGATTTCTTATAAGGAACCCTCATTAAAGATGTTTTTATGTAGCAACCTTTTAACTTTATCCATCTTCAATATCCAAGATATGTTTGTAAACTATAAAAAAATATTTATGGACTTCGTCAAGCTCCAAAGCTTGGTACACTGAACTTGTTTTTGGCATCAAGTGGCTTCATCAACTCTAAGTCTAACATCTCCATATTTTTATGATAATAAAATGAAAATACAATATATCTGCTAATATATGTGGATGACATCATCGTTATAAAAAATAATCCAAAAAGATCAAGGAATTCCTCAAGCAGTTGACAGATCGATTCTCTATCAAGGATCTAAGAATCTTAAGCTACTTTCTGATAGTGGAAGAAATATACACATCTTCAGACTCTTTTTATCTCAAAGGAAGTATATTCAAGATCTACTATCTAAGACACATATACAGAATGCCAAATAGGTTGCCACTCCACTCTCTATTATTGAATCACTCAAATTATATGATGACAACCCTACTATGAATCCTACAAAATACTGATAAGTACTTTGCTCCTTATAGTACTTATCTCTTATGCATCCAAAAATTTCATTTGTAGTCAACAAATTATCACAATTTATGCATCGACTCTCCACTACACATTGGTCTATAATAAAACGAGTCCTACGATATCTCAAAGGGACTCTCAAACTCGACCTCTATATATATATATATATATATATCAGTCCTTTAAATTCAAGTATCTTCTGAAGAACTGATATCCGGAGCTGTTTTTCTATTTGGAACGTTGCAGATAATACAATGAGACTGCTAGGCGATGGATTCGAGATTCGGTTGAAGACAACCAGCATACCATGGACATTAGGTTAGGAATTCCTATTCATGGTATTGCTTGTAATATGTAACCAAGCATGTTACACATCGATACCATTTAACTCACTTATCGAGTAAACTGAACTGTGCGTATACTGGCCAATCAAAACACTTGAATCTTTTCTTTGGTGGTTAGGAAAAGGGGAGTGTTAGTGAGTTGTTGAAGGTTATGAGATAGTATCATGAGTTGGGATCCTGATGAAAGTGCTTTAAGTACTCTAAGGTCAAGGTAGAATCTTGGTTATAAAATCCTACATAATTTGAAGGTTGATGATGACTTTGGATACACCACTGTTAATCACCGGTGGAAGAGAATGATAAAGCCCCTCTTGATTTCAGACTATTCAAGGACAAAGACTTTGAGCCCCTTAATCATCTGTTGGTTGGGGGTTCAGGACTCAGTTGAATCAGAAGAAGACATCTTCCTAATCCGAGATGAAGAAAAAGAAGGTCACTTCTGAGGTCCGAGGGATGAGAAATTAGGATATAGGGTTTGGAAGATTGAAGACTCTAGAGAGCTTAGTAGGCCGTAGGCCGAATGAGTCCCTTTATTGTTGAAAGACCACTTATAGCCTCATGCACTACTTTGATTATCAGACATCCCATCAACTATCTCTTATCTTTTTTTTTTTCTTAGGTTTCCTATCCGTCCTCACTTCCAATAACGCACTTCTTGCTAGACATCTTGTCAACTCCCTCATTGACTCAACAACTCTCTCACTCATTGCGATGTTGATTGGCATGAGTCTTGATTACGAGTGAAAGCCTTGAAGTTAGATTTATTTAATGCACCACCCTCGGGTTAAATATCGAAGGCTGCCTGATATGCCCTTCTTAGACTAAGCATCGAAGACTACTCAATGTGACATCCTTAGACTAAGTATCGAAGATCGCTTGATGCGCTCTCCTCAAGCTAAACAACAAAGATTACCCAATGTGTATTTCTTGTGCTAAGCATTGGAAATTTGGAAACTTATCCAATGGTTCACCAATCTTCTTGATAGAGACAAACTCATCCACAACTAACAAAAGCTCCAACAATCAATGTGTCAAGCCAATGAAGGAGAGTTTGAAGGAGACAAAAATCTCCAACCATTATCTGACATATTAGTATCCATCAAATAGAAAATATTCAAAAAATATTTTTTGTTGAATAGAATATTCTCTTTTGTTGATAGAGACGAAAAGTGGATAGACTATAAAATATAACTTGGGCATGATTATTGAGGTCTGACCCTTTAATCATTGATTTTCTCAATCGAATTCCAAAATGACTAACAAAAGGATGAATAGTGGATCTTACAAGAATTTTCAAAAATATGAAAAGAAAACCTAGGAAGGATCCCTACCTCTTTTACCATCCTCCTTATTCTTTACTTTCTCAAACTAGATGAGCTACCCCGAAAGACAGAGACTCTCCTAAAGAATACAATTAATTAATTTCCTTCCTAATATATTTTTTTGCTTCAAGAAATAAAATAAATCATTACTAGGTTTTCCTTAATCAAGGAAAAAAGAAGCACAATTTTAATATATAATTCTTATATTAGGAAAAGTGAGAAAAATAGTCAAGAAATAAAATAAATCATTACTAGGTTTTCCTTAATCAAGCCACGTGATGTCACGTGCAGAAGATGTAATTAACGGAAGGAATGATTATTCCGAACCTTCCCCAATGGGCTCGCCGACGGTTGGGCTTCACTAACTGACGTCACATACAAGTAAGTCCATCCTGCTGCTTGGGCTAGCTGGCGCTGGCAAGGCCACGGCAGACCGTGGGATAAGTGGAGGAGGTTGAAGAGATTCCACGAGAGGGGTTCGTGCGACGACGACCGAGCCAAGACGACCATGACCGGCGGCAGAGTCTCAGGATTAGTTGAAGTTGATGGCGAGGTGTGGCTCCCACGGTCCACCCAACAGCCTCCGCCGGTGGAAGAAGACATGGTGTTTCTTATGCCCAATGCAGCAAGCTTTTCGCTTCCGACCTACTCGAGCCATGCTACGGTAGGAGGTTTGGTCCCGAGAATGATTGCCTGATCGGAGGAGAAGGCCCAAATGACAAGTCACAGTCCGATTCGAGTTCGTCGTCCGCCGCATATGCTTCTTCCCTGGAGCCAACCAAGGAATCTTACGGTAATGTGGAGTCGAACGGGACCCGGATGCCTTCTTCTTTTGGCGTTGCTGGTGCAGCAGGAGGTGAAGGAGAGGGTAGCTCAGCAGAGCAGCAGGGCCTCGAAAATATACATAAGGAGATAACTACAGCGGAAAATATATATGATTAGCCCTTCTGTAGCTTTGCATTGGTGTCTTCGTGGAGAACAGGCACAGTCCGTAAAAGAAAGCTCCGACACCTGGTAGTTCGATCCGGCTTCGGACTTCACCGAGGAGAGAGCAGCACTCTGCCGAGGCGAGGGGAGAAGAGAGCCGAAAGGTCAAAAAACCATACGCTTCGTAACGTGGCAGTGCTAATGGTGAGTCATCAGAACAGGGAAAGCGCCGCGAGCACAAAGCCATGGCGAAGTCGTCTTTGGAAGTCTTTTCGGATCAAATGATCCCCGATCACACTAATCATGAGGTCGACGGTTTAGATCAGCTGGGTTTCTTTTCTTTGAGTCGTATTTGTTTCTTGGCCACGTGGAATTTTCTCTTGCCTCGGATTACGAGGCTAAGCTCGCTTTCTCCGAACCACACGGTGGGGCCCGTACCATGTGCCTCCGCTCGTGTGGCGTCTATATATATCAAAGCCGCTCATTCATCAAACACAAAAACTTGCATTCTTTTGTTTGCCCTTTTCACAGAAAGAGAGAGGGAGAGAAAGGAGCGGTCGTCAGATCGAGCGCGACATGGAGAATGGAGAGTCGAGAACGGAGAAGCTTCCGGAGCTGTGCGTCGCTCACGTCATTTCCCTTACGTCGCCCCGGGTGGCGTGCCGTTTATCGGCCGTCTCGACCACCTTCCGTGCCGCCGCCACCTCTGACACCGTCTGGGACCGCTTCCTGCCCTCCGATTGGCAGTCGCTTGTCTCCCGCGCTGTCCATCCCGTCGACTTCTCCTCCTTTTCCTCCAAGCGGGATATCTTCTTCCGCCTCTGCGATCCCATCCTCATCGACGACGGCAAGATGGTTAGTCCAAAACCCCTCCTCTCGTTTTCTGGTGTGATTTCTTTTTATAAGCTTATGTTGTTGCAAAACTTTAAGTTGTTGTTCCGTTAGATATCTAATCAAATTCAACCCCCCGCCCCAAAAAAGTTTTTTAATTGGAGGAAGAAGGGTATACTTTGATCTTTCCGATTGTACAATGGTGTTTGATATAATGTCTTCGCCTTTGGTCCATCGCATCCAGCGTCTTTCATTCAAATTATTGATGTCTCTTGAACTTGATTTATGTTTGTCTTTGCAGAGTTTCTCACTGGACAGATCGAGCGGGGCCAAGTGCTACGTACTCTCCGCTAGGAAGCTGTCCATTACGTGGGCAGATGCTCCCTGGAATTGGAAGTGGCGTTGTCTACCTGAATCCAGGTGTGTAGTAATCTCCCACACTTGTTCCCTCTTCATAACATAACTCTGAAAACCAAGCCTTTTGTTAAGAAAACTAGTACCTTTTATTAGCACATACACGAACTTCTGATCCATACTTGTGTAATCCTAGTCTTACTTGAGGACTTGTAGCCGGTACTCTCATTACATAGATCCATTTGACGTACTCATTTATCTATTATGCTGCATGCTTGAGCTTCTTGTCACGGGTGATTGAAATGGCTGATCAGTGGACAAGTCTCCTGATACCTAGGTTGTGCTCCTTTATTGAATCATGTTGGATATGCCTGCCTGCTTGATGTAGTCTAATTAGATCCATTCATAAGCAATACCTGCATGCTATCTGTGTCACAGCCTCATTGGCATGCTAGAATGCATAGCCCAGCAAATATATTACATGATTGTTGATGGTAACTTTCCCCGTGGAAGGTTTGCGGACGTTGCTGAACTGCTCGACGTATACTGGTTGGAGATTCGTGGCAAGATCGAAAGTAGAATGCTTTCTCAGAAAACAGCCTATGCTGCCTATCTCATCTACCGTACCTCTGATGAGGCATATGGTCTCACCAATCCATCCCAAGAAGCATCAGTGAAGGTTGGAGTGTATACGTCGACGAAACTGGTGTGTTTGCTGCCTATAGACATACTCAGCGAAAGTGATGCCCAGAGGGCCAGTCCTTCGTATAAGTATCAAATATGCTGCTGCTGCGAAGACTCAGAGGAAGCCGAAGAAGAGGATGGAGACTCAGAGGAAGCCAAAGAAGTAGATGGAGACTCAGAGGAAGCCGAAGAAGAGGATGGAGACTCAGAGGAAGCCGAAGAAGTAGATGGAGACTCAGAGGAAGCCGAAGAAGTGGATGGAGCCCCCAAGGCAAGGAACGATGACTGGATGGAACTGGAGCTGGGTGAATTCTACACCGACGAAGGAGATGATGGGGAGGTTAACATAAGCTTGTTGGAGGTGAAGGGAAACTACTTGAAGAGTGGTCTGATCATAGAGGGAATCGAAATAAGGCCTAAACAGTAGGTGAAATCTTCGAGTGATCATAAAAAATTTGTCTATTTGTTTTCACTTTTGATGATCAAGAAGATATGTTGGAGGTTAAGTTTGCAACTGTAAGCATGCTGATGTAACTGCGTTTCTCGTATAGGATTTGTTGCTTGGACAGTCAGAGATTGAGATGGAACGCTTCAATTTGTGTTGTTTTGAGTTGCGTATGAAAGACAGGCGTTATCCTTTTCACGCTAACGAGATTACAGTTTTTCCTGGCTTTAGTCTAATTACCCAAAAAGAAAAAGAAAAAAATCTAGCAACACTAGTTAAGCTTTTAATCACCTTGTTGGCAACTCAGCCATTGCCAAGGGTATGGTTTATTAGAATTCATCACAAAATTAATTCAGAGACAATTTGGGATCAACATTAGAACTAGTTTGGTGTCAGAAAAGTAGGAGATTTAATAGATATTTATGTAAAGATCACATTGTGGAGGTACCAAACAAGCAATGGGGACACGAAACAAGCAATGTATTTAGACATATCCAAGCTTCCATAAGAAGACTCTAAGGTCGAGAGATGAAATTATTGAGAATTAGATTCATCCATAATGCCTTGGATAAATGGGGATTGCATGTAAGTTCGGTTGAGACAAGTTCTTTTTCTTGTTTAAATTATTGTCTCATATCTTTAAGGCACTACTAGATTCGATTGTGATTGATAAGAAGATTGTACTTTCCAATGAAAATTTAATAAAACAAATCTAGATTTGATTATGACACGGAGGACAATATTCGGAGAATTTATTTTGTCATGCAAAATATTCTCTTTGACCGCTAGCGACCAAATATAAATTGATTAGAAAAGATAACTTGAGCATAACTATCGAGGTATGACACTTTTCATCTAAAGCTTCACCTAATCTATTTTGGATCTGACTTAGGTATCAAAAGGATCATGTCGGGGATCCCATTTGATATTGGTATTGAGTACATCTCAACCCTTATGGGAGCTCGTTAAATGGATTGAGGGACTCCTATCGCAAGTTGAGCCAAGACCGAGTAAAGCATATCCATCGTTCCATGTCAACTATATCTATTTTCCCCCATCATATGCCAAAATGATTCCAACAAAAGGATGGGTAACAAATCCTACAATAAACTTCATAAATATGAAAGAAAAACCTAAAAAGGATTCCTACCTCTTTTGCCCTTCTCCTCATCATTCATCTTCCAATGAAGGCACGTTGCCCTTTTTCAATAAGAGGAAAGAGAGGCTCTCTCAAAGAAAAAAATTAATTATAAAATATCAAATTAATTAAGAAGTTTGCCGTTGACAATCCCTTTTTGCTATTGGCAAACCCCTATAAAAATGATAAAATATAATTTTACTCTTTACCGTTCCTCAATTATCAGTCATATATTTATTCTCACAACCTCTTATTTCTTCCACTAAAATTTCAAAAAAGGATGGGTAATAAATCCTATAATAAACTTCATAAATATGAAAGAAAAACCTAAAAATGATCCCTATCTCTTTTGCCCTTCTCCTCATCATTCACCTTCCAACTAAGGCATGTTGCCCTCTTTCAATAAGAGGAAAGAGAGGCTGTCTCAAAGAAAAAAATTAATTATAAAATATCAAATTAATTAAGAAGTTTGCTATTGGCAACCCCTTTTTTGCTATTGGCAAGCCCTTATAAAAATGATAAAATATAATTTTACTTTTGCAGTTCCTCAATTATTAATCATATATTTATTCTCATAATCCCTTATTTCTTCAACTAAAATTCCAACAAAATGATGGGTAACAAATCCTACAATAAACTTTCAAAATATAAAAAGAAAACCTAAGAAGGATCCCTACCTCTTTCACCCTCCTCCTCATCCTTCACCTTCCTAACAAGACAAGTTGCCCTCTTTAAATAAGAGAAAAGAGAGACTCTCCCAAAGAAAATAATTAATTATAAAATATTAAATTAATTAAGAAGTTTGCTATTGGCAAACCCTTAAAAAATAATAAATATATAATTTTACTATTTATAGTCTCCCAATTACCAATTATATATTTATTATTACAACTCCTTATTTCATCCACTGGAAAACTATGTGCGTCAACATCGCTCAATGCCATTCTGCCATCCGATGTTGCTTGACACCATCATCCCCACTCGTTCTTAAGTATAAGTTAACTTAGCCTTAACAAAAACCCGTCTCGTCCCTTTGCTCATCTATCTCTTCTCTCTCCCATGGCGAGAATAGACAAAAAAAAAAACTCTCAAGAAAGTCGATCAAGACTCAAGAAGGAATCACCATGGTAGAGATATAAGAGGTGATGGAGATGATGGTGGGGGTAAGCTCCAGAAAGGAGCTGAAGTGGTGGATGAAAGAGATGAAGAAGACTAAGTCCAACGGCTTCAAGCCACTTGACCTCTACTTTAAGGTCTATTATTAAATCAAGTAGAAGGGATATCGCATGCCTACACCAATCCAGTGCAAGACCATGCCTCTTATCCTCTCCGACACTAACATTGTCCCATGGCCTGCATCGAGTCTAGGATAATTGTTATTGTTCGATGTCATCCCTACTCATTGAGTATCATTCATTGCTCTACATCGCTCAATGCAGAGGAAGACATCGCTCACCATCACTTTATCATGGACTTAACTAATTTTGCCTAAGTTATGCAACTCTCTTATGTGTTCATTTATAAAGGATCAGCCTCTCTATAACCTTTTAGGATCCCTTAAGGACCTATAAAAGATAAGACGGGCTAGAAAAAGTTTTATATGCAAGGTTTCATAAGTAGACATTTTAGTAAATATTTAATAAATAATGTAGAATATAAAGATAGACTTTGCACGCTCTAAACGGTAATGAAACATAAGATCTAAAGCAGTCAATGACGATTAAAAATCTCCACAAGTGCTCACATGACACCCTTAAGGACCTAGGTTACAATATAGCCCTAGACACTATCCTAAATGCCCATCAAGTCTTATGTCACCTAGGTAATCTAATGTGCTAAAATGATTGACATTTTGCGTTATTCAATACACCTATAAAACATCCAAAATCGCCACTTGGATGGTTTATTTTTTAATAGTTTTACCTTTGAGCAATGATTTTTTCACACATAACCTGTGTGTATAAGCTTGAAACATTCACAAAAGCCAACCAAAATTGTCAAGTCTACTATAAACCCCCTATTTGATGCCTAAATTATAAATAAAATCTAAAGACATTTTGCTTACATGATTGTTTATGACATTCTTAGTCACTTATTCCTTTAACATTCTCGTTGAAGCCTTTGTAGATGTTGTATCTCTTTGTTTTTGTTGAATCTTTAATCCTTTGTTTTAGTTACAATATACATGCTAGCTTCTAGTTGCTCTTTGTCGTTATTGTTGAGCAGCTGAACTCTGATTTGCCAATATTACTTTAACTCACTAATGATTCTGACTCTAGTTTGGGCTCAATCAAGTTGTACTAATCTTCGTTGGTCCATACAAATCCTTTGTATGAAAGAAAAGGCCTTCCATATTGTGCATAAATCCCTTAAATGTCTCACATCAGTTGAACCAGATGAATGCATGTTTGAGCTTTAACGAGTATAACCTTACAGACTTTAAAATTTTAAGGTATTTTCTTTGTAAAATTTGTCTATTGATTCTTTTTTTTTCTTTGTCATCACCTTCGTTCACATCATCTTCATTTTCTATTATCATTTTGTTAGGAAATAAAATAGATAAACTACCTTTGGTAGAACGATCATCATTGGCGAGAATTTGACAACTAATCTGTCACAACCTCTCTTCGAAGGGTCTTTAAACATATGCGTAACTCCTCTGCTAGATAACTAAGATTGTTGGGTAGTTAGTTTCGCTCATTCTCTCAAGAGCTAAGAATACTAAGGATACTTGATTTCGCTCACCACATTGAGAGTTATACTTCATACATCAAGGTAGTTACTAGCTTTTGCTAGAAGTGTCCTACAAGCCAATCACGTGAGTGATGGCACGTGTGATTTGATACGCAGTCTTTTTGCTTATTATTATCATTTAATATTTTATCACTTTATATTGTCTGTTGCTTGAATATATTGTGATGTCCATAGATCTATGCAATGGGAATTGGATCATGATGAGATCACGATAATGAGACCGATTTGCCTTTAAATATATATCCTGAATAATCCTGGTCATAAGTTGCTCAAGAGAGACATCAAGATAACCAGACAGACTAGTGTATTATATACTCATCCATATAATCGATACAGGTGGTCTCATAGTTGCTCGTGTGGGGACACTAGGGATACAATACAGGTGCTCATTGGGGAATGAGTTAATTGATTGATCCGCTTACGGCATGCTGGATGGTTGATGATACCTTATTGTCAGATAGCAATTCTGTAGTCCTAGTAGTGTATTTGGTCCTTAGACTTGAGACACCAAGGATATCATGTATAAGTACTTCATTCTTTGATGCTGGACTTATATGTCTGGAGGTTCTAGATCTAGCACAACTGGTAATCGAGAGTGGTAGTCAACCTTACAAGAACTATTGAGTGTCGATAGAGGATCATCCACTCTCGGTGTTATGAGAGGAATGTCACATATGTTTTACTCAGACAAATCCCAGGCCAAGGTCATTCGGATTGAGAGAGAGAGAGTTCTCCATGAGAATCTGATTAGAGCGAGACTCGAATAGAAACTGTATGGGTCTAACAGCACCATGTCCGGTATACAGTCTTTGAGATATTAGATAGATGATGGACTATAGGTATACGGTAACTGAGGACAGATAGGTCCAATGGAGTTCTCCCGGTTCAATAGCTCCCCACTCCCTCCATTCCTTCTCCTCTTCCTTCTTCACAAGCTTCCCTTATTACTGAAGTAATATCCTCAGAAATACAACAATCTTCTTTATCTAGTGCCACTAATATATCTCAGCCTATCCCGACCCTAGTTGATGCCTCTCCACCACCCATACCAATAACACAACTTATAGTTCCTATACATCCAATGACAACTTGCTCAAAAAGTGATATCTTTAAACCACGTTAGGTTCTCGGCCTACATGCTATCACCGAATCCTCTCCCGAGACCAATGAACCTATCACAATTACTCAAGCCTAAAAATCTCTTCACTAGCGTAAAGCCATATGTGAATAATATAATGCTCTACTCCATAACTTCACATGGACTCTTGTACCTTTTCATCCTACACAAAACATCATCGGGTGTAAATGGGTCTTCCGAATTAAGCGAAATCCCGATGGGTCCGTTGCTCAATATAAAGCATGATTAGTAGCCAAAGGATTTCATCAACGACCTGGAGTTGACTTCACAGAGACTTTTAGTCCTGTAATTAAACCCACAACAATTCGGCTTATTCTAAGTTTGGCCATCTCCAGAGGCTAGCACTTACGACAACTGTATGTTAACAATGCCTTTTTACAGTGGACTCTAACTGAAGATGTCTTTATATAGTAATCCCTTAGCTTTGTTCATCATCAATATCCGAGACATGTCTACAAATTATAAAAAACTATTTATGGATTCTGTCAAGCTCTAAGAGCTTTGGTATACTGAACTTGGATCATTTCTAATATCAATTGGCTTCATCAACTCCAAGTCTAATATCTCATTATTCCTACGATGACAACATGAAAATACAATATATCTTCTAGTATATATAGATGATATTATTATTACAAACAATAATCCCTTGGAGATTCAGACATTTTTAAAAAATTTGACTGATCGATTCTCCCTCAAAGATTTAGGACCCTTGAGCTATTTTCTGGGAATGGAAGCAACATTTATATCCTCAGGTCTCCTCCTCTCACAGAGAAAGTATATTCAAGACTTATTATCAAAGACAAATATGTAGGATGCAAAAAAAGTTGCTACTCCTCTCTCTACTAGTAAATCACTCAAATTATGTGATGACAACCCTACCACGGACTCAACTCAATACCGACAAGTACTTGGCTCTCACCCGTTCAGATATCTCATTTGCAGTCAATAAATTATCTCAATACATGCACCAGCCTTCTGCTATGCATTGGTTTACGGTTAAACGAATTTTGCGGTATCTTAAAGGGACCCTTAATCATGGTCTTTTTCTCCGCAAAACCACTCCACTTCATCTTCATGCCTTTACTGATGCTGATTAGGTAGGAAACTTTGATGATAGAGCCTCCATGTCAAGGTATGTCATCTTTCTTGGGTCTAATCCAATCAATTGGAGTTCTAAGAAGCAAAAGACAATTACCTGATCTACAACTGAAGCTGAATATCGTGCTATTGCTACCGCTGTTGCTGAACTCAATTGGGTCACAAATCTCCTCAAGAAACTCAAAGTCAGCTCTACATATACTCTTACAATATATAGTGGCAATGTTGGAGCTACCTACTTATGTGTCAATCCAGTGTTCCACTCACGCATAAAATACATTGCCATCGACTTTCACTTTGTGCGAGATCAAGTTGTTAGACATCAACTTCGTGTCTCTCATGTCCGTATGGATGATCAACTAGTAGACTCACTCACGAAGCCTCTAGCCCGCAAACTATTTTTGTTGCATCGGTCCAAAATCGGTATCTTTGACAGGAGCTCGATCTTGCGGAGGCAAGATAACAGAGTGATTTCTTCTGATAATAGAGATTTCCTCAACTGCACGAGAAAATCTCTCTGCTTAGTTAAAAAATCTTCTCTTTCACATGTATAAATAGACTTCATGTGATACTAATTGGAACGTGCTTTTCTCTTTACCTTTACAATTTTATTCTTTATTCTCTCATTTTATCAGTTTTCACACTCCATGATGCTAAATTTCAATCAACTTGGGATGGTCATAGATAGTTTGTCCTCCGTATATAAGACATTGCATGAGTATTGAATTCTTCGGGTTGACAATTTTTCTTGTCACTACGAGTTTTGTACAAACTATTTCGATTGTCACGCAACTCATCCCTCTTTGCACAATCTCATCTTTTGTTAAGTACCCCCACTTGCATTAAGTTTCATTAAGTTAGGTTGCCAATGATAAGCTATGTCAGCCATCCCAACCTTTGCATGCTATATGTTCTTCCTAGTTCACTTATTTTTGTGGTGCCTCTTACACGAAGGATCAGTCATTCCTTTGAATACTAATATCGGATGCCCACTTTTATAAGTGACTTATTTTCCTACATCTCTATACTCATTTCCCTTAAACGAACAGACATGCTAGCTACCCACATTATAGCCTTGCTAGGTCTCTCATATTTGCATGTAAAGATTTTTAAGTGTGCTTGTCTTAGGTGGCTTGGTGTAAGTTGTGTGGCACCCTTATATATCCGTTCGTAAAAGATGAACATCTTCATAACCTTTATGGTCTCCTAAAGTTCTACAAAAGAAAAACATGTTAAAATGAGTGTTATATTTGAGATCCCACATATAAACATTTCAACGTTTGATAGATAATATAAAATATAAAAATAGATTTCACAAGCTCTAAATGATCGTACAACAAATGGTTTATGATTGTTTGTCATGGTAAAAAATCCTCACATAACACTTCTGCATAATTAAACAACGAACCAATCCTAAACACTACCTCAAAAGTCAATCCAATCTTGTGTCACCTAGGTAGATCTTGAGTGCTAAGATGATTGATATTTTGAACTATCTAAATAATTTTTTTAATAATTTTATCTCTGTACAAGTGACTACAAAAGTCAATCAAAAACCTCATAAATACTATCTAAATCATGAATAAAATTAAAAAACATGAACATATAAAGATAATTATATCAAATACTTTATCTTATCTTTAATTTATTGTTAATCAAGATTCATCATCGACGAAAAAATATAAAAAATGGAAAGAGTTAATGGGTCTTGGAATTGAAATTGAGTGATAAGTTAAAAGATTATTTATATCCATTTGTAAAATTAAAAATAAAAATATTAAAATTAGAAGAAAAAAAAATTGCAATTGGTAATTTTTTTCACTATTAACAACCGTTGCTATTTGTTATCCTCACAAACCCCCCTCCCCTCCCATCTCCTCCGACGCTCTCTTCTCCTCGTCATCTCCGCCTCCCTCCCCCGTCTCTCCCTCCACGTCCTCCCCCACTCTCACTGCGCTCCGCCTCCCCCTCCCCCTGCCCCTCCACCTCCTCCCCCTCTCTCTCCAGCCTCTGTCTTCCCTACTCTTCCCCCCCTCTCCCCCTCTGCCAGTTTGTTTTGGCTTGCCAAGAGCCCAGTTGTGATTGCATCAGCCTCAGAGGGGAACCGTAAGAGGAAATAGCCGCCGGCCATGTCCAGAATTAAAGGGCATGTGGAGGAAGACCATAGTTTGAACACTAGCTTTCAGAGCATCACGAGGAGGAGGAAGTTTTCCTAAGGAATCTGCCCCCCACCATAAGCCTAGGCTTCCTCTATTCAGGTTACAAGGAGTCATCAAACTCAATAAAATCTTGAGAAGCATTTTTTATACGATCGAAAACTCCAGAAGAGAGGAAGCAGAAGGATGAAGTAGAGGAAGGAGCTTTGCCAGGAGGGGCGCCAGGATCCGGAAGCCCCGGGGCAAGGGGAGACGAAGAAGCCCCGGCAGCATCACCAGCGCCATCCACCCACATATCGTCAGACCGGCCCGCGCCTCCCGTGCCCTTGGTGCCGGAGCTCAAGGAGGAGTGCACGGTAGCGCCGGCGCGCTTGGCACCGGAACCCGCCGAAGAGGGAGCAGCACCACCAGCGGCCTTCGCTCGCTTGTCGCCAGAGCCGCCCGGAGCGCCAACACAGCTTTACAATCCTTCACTCTTTTGCTCCTTTTACTGGGTTTTCCTTGATCAAGGGAGAAAAAGGGGCACAAATCTAATTTGGAATTCTTATATTACGAAAAGTGAGGAAAAGAAGCGGTGATTATAAAGCACACTGTTCGGTAGCTTTGCGTTGGAGGCATTGTGGGGAACAGGCACAGTCTGTAAAAGAAAGCTGCGGCACCTGGTAGTGGGATCCGGCGTCGGACTTCACCGACGAGAGCGCAGCGCTCTTCGTAGCTAGGGGAGACAAGGGCCGAAAGTGCCATAAACTGTACGCTTTCGAACGTGGCAGTTGCTAATGGTGAGTCATCAGAACATGGCTGCTGGAACCACGGCGGACTCCTTTTTGGAAGCGCCAACCCAAATCCGGGCCGCTTTTGGACCTCTCTTCGGGTCAATCAAATGATCCCCGATCACAGTAATCGACGGTTGAGATCAGCTTGGGTTTCTTTTTTTAATCGTATTTGTTTATTCGCCACGTGGAATTTTCTTTTGCGGCGGGTTCGAATGCTTCGAGGCTAAGCTTGCTGTCTCGGGACCACGCGGCGGGGCCCGTCCCTTATGCTTGTTCCCCTCCGTAAGGCGTGTATATATACCGAATCCCCGCGGGCTGATTCCATCCATCCAGCCAAACCAAAAGCACGCTTCCTTTACTTTACCCTGCTCACAGAAGGGAGAGCGAGGAACAGGCGACGGATCGAGCGCGATATGGAGATGGGAGAGTCGGGAATCGAGAGTCTTCCGGACCTCTGCGTCGCTCACTCCATCTCCCTCACGTCGCCCCGGGACGCGTGCCGCTTATCCGCCGTCTCGGCCGCCTTCCGCGGCGCCGCCACTTCTGACACCGTCTGGGACCGTTTCCTGCCCACCGATTGGCAGTCGCTCGTCTCCCGCGCTGTCTATCCCGTCGAGTTCTCCTCCTCTTCCTCCAAGCGGGATATCTTCTTTCGCCTCTGCGATCCCATCCTCATCGACGACGGCAAGATGGTTAGTACAAATCCCCTCACTCTCGTTTTCTACAATTATGTTGCAGCAAAAACTAAGCTGTTGTTCGGATATATCTCTAATCAAATTCAGCAAAAAAAAAAGTTCTTTTATTTGGAAGAACAAGGGTATACTTTGATCATTCCGATTCCACAAAGGAGTTTGTTATAATGTTGTCACCTATGATCCATCCCATCGAGCGTCTTTCACTCACATATTGATATGTCTCTTGAAATTGATTTATGTTCATCTTTGCAGAGTTTCTCACTGGACAGATCGAGCGGGGCCAAGTGCTACATGCTCTCCGCCAGAGAGCTGTTCATTACGTGGGCAGATACTCCGCAGTATTGGACGTGGGATTGCCTACCTGAATCCAGGTATGTGGTAATCTCCCACACTTTCTTCCCTCTTCGGATCGTAACTCTGAAAACCAAGCCTTTTGTTAAGAAAATGGGTACCTTTTATTAGCTCATACACGAACTTCTGATCCATAGTTCTGTAATCCCAGTCTTAGTTGAGGACTTGTAGCCGGTACTCTCATTACATAGATCCATTTGACGTACTCATTTATCTATTATGCTGCATGCTTGAGCTTCTTGTCACGGGTGATTTAAATGGCTGATCAGTGGACAAGTACCCTGATGCCTAGGTTGTGCTCGTTTATTGAATCATGTTGGACATGCCTGCCTGCTTGATGTAGTCTAATTAGATCTATTTATAAGCAATACCTGCAATGCTATCTGTGTTACAGCCTCATTGGCATGCTAGAATGCATAGCCCAGCTAATATATTACATGATTGTTGATGGTAACTTTCCCCGTGGAAGGTTTGCGGAGGTTGCTGAACTGATCGACGTATGCTGGTTGGAGATTCGTGGCAAGATCGAAAGTAGAATGCTTTCTCAGAGAACAACCTACGCTGCCTATCTCATCTTCCGAATCTCCGATGTATCACATGGTCTCGGCTATCCGCCCCAAGAAGCATCAGTGAAGGTCGGAGGGCATTCGTCGACGAAAACGGTGTGTTTGCAGCCAAGTGACATGCTCAGCCATATGCATGCACGGAGGGCCAGTGCTTTGTTTGGGTATTGCGTACGCTGCCGCCGGTTGATGATGACTGCGGAAGCTGAGGCAGCAGCAGAGGAAGCCGAAGAAGTGGATGGAGCCCCTCAGGCAAGGAACGATGATTGGATGGAGCTGGAACTGGGTGAGTTCTACATCGACGAGGGAGATGATGGGGAAGTCAATATAAGCTTGTTGGAGATAAAGGGAGGCGATTGGAAGAAGGGTCTAATCATAGAGGGAATCGAGATAAGGCCTAAAAACAATAGGTGAAATCTTCGAGTGATCATAAATAATTTGTCTATTCGCTTTCACTTTTGGTGATCAAAGAATCTATGTAGAGATTGTGATTCGTCAAGTTTGCAACAGTTAGCATTCTGATGTAACTGCGTTTCTTGTATAGCTTTTGTTGCTTGGGCGGAGATTGAGATGGAACGCTTCAATTTGTCTTGTTGTGAGTTGCGTTCGAAAGACAGAAGAAACTGTCCTTTTCAAGCAAATGAGATTACACTTTTTCCTGGCATCAGACTCATTACATCACCAAAATAAGAGAAATTCTAGCAACACCATTTCATTTTTTAATCACCTTGTTGGCTACTCAAACCATCGAAGCGTATAGCAGATCATTCCGAGTCGCTCCTTCCTAGCTGATTTCTTTTCCTCATCCTTTTCTTTATTTGACAGCATCTGGTTGATAATTTTTAATCTGTTTAAACAGATGCAATCACTGAGAAATTGACTTGAACTCTCTTGGCGCAGCTTCGGGTCTTTGTCGGGAACATAATAAGAAGACTGTCCTTCCAAGGGGCTTTGGCAAAACATCAAGTTGTTGAATAGAGTTTGAATGCAAATGTTCGAAATTGGGAGAAAATTATTCATCGCCGCATATGTTGAAATCGATATTGCCATTGTAAGCGGAGGTCATCTTTAGATTATTATGAAGTTCCGACATGTTTATCTTGCTATATGTTATTCCTTTTAAAGTATTAATTTATTATTTTATATTTAATTGTCTGACATATCAAAGAAATTGAAGCTTCTAAAAAAATTAGTAGAGATTTATAAAAATTGAAACTATAAATGAATAATATTTTTTTGGTAGATCATATTAAAAGCTCTTTTATAATAAATTTAGATAATAATCGAATTAAATTGGAGAATTATTCTGTGAGATGGTTATGTCAAATCGGCAGCCAATCTATGTATGTCAATCCATCGACTGCTATGGTATTAACTCATGCTGACATCAAATGCTTTTGGTTGATATATCCTTGTTTATACTCATTGAGGTCCATAATCACCTCTTCTGCCCACCACCTATCATATTTAACAACTTATCGACCATCAGTTTTTGTGCCTTTCAGTCAACGTATCAAAAGGACAAATAGGTTCGTTCGTGAACGTTGACATCCACGTGTACCACTTGAACGTTATCGGACGTGGTCAACTTTAGCTCTGTAATCCGAGTTTGTTGAACGCAACCCGAGTTCACTCTGTTTAAGGTGGGTGTTAATGTGGGCCGGGCTAGACCGGGTTGTCTTCACACACTAAAGGACAACAAGAAACTGGTCCAAGATTAGGCCCATCTCAACCCAAATTAATTGCTTCGGCATTGGTCGGTTCATCTGAACCCACTCTGTGAACCTGATTTTCCACAAACACCGGATATGACGGTGCGTCGGCTCAACCCGGGCTCGCCCAAAATCTATTTGTACCCCGAACGGGAAAGGCACAAGGGTTCCACTCGGTTTCTTTCGCCCTTCCCTCGTCACACCGCCTCTCCCATCCTCCCAATCTCACCGGTGACGCTCTCTGTCTCAAGGGTTGCCGGAGCCCTCCGCCTCTGGTCGGGGAGTCGACCTCTCAACCCCTGGTTCTTCGATCGGAGATCGGAGGAGAGGAAAGTTGGCTCGCGATGGCGGACGACTACGCCATGATGGAGAACGACGAGGACGATGAGATCACCCAGGAGGACGCCTGGGCGGTCATCAGCGCCTACTTCGAGGAGAAGGGCCTCGTGCGCCAGCAACTTGACTCCTTCGACGAGTTTATCCAGAACACTATGCAGGAAATCGTCGACGAGTCCGCTGATATCGAGATCCGTCCAGAGTCTCAGCACAACCCCGGCCGGCAGTCCGATTTCGTTGAGGTTGCCCTCTTCTTCTTTTCCCTGCTCCGATTGCTTCCTATATGTTGTAAAAGGCGCAGTTGAAGTGAGAAGAGGGTTTGATTCCTTGGTTGACTGAGATAGAGGACTAAGTCATGTGGTTGGATTGAATTTGCTTCAGCAAAAGGAATTATGAATGAAAGAACATAACTATACTGCAAATTATACGGTAAATTACTCAATATTAAGTAGAGAAATTACATGACAGAAACCTTCAGGAGTTGGCCTAGGCAGAAATTTAACCTCTTTAATAAATGATTCTGAAATTTTCACTTTACCATTATAGGATAAGTGGCCCACAACTGTTGCTCCTCTTGCTAGTTTTAAAACTTATGGTGTTTAGAGACGAAGCATCGATTTCATTTTCTTTGTATCAACTTGAGCCTGATGGCATGCATAAACTGTGAATTGCTATGTTCGTTCACGTTGCTTTTTTGCCCTTTTCCTCTTTTTGGGGTTTTGTCATAAGGGTTCCGTTCTATTGTTCTTGGGGTGTGTAACAGGAGGTTCCTTGGTCTCATGTGACAGTTGTGGAATGCTAGGGTGTAAATTCACTCCTGTCAAAATAATAACAGTTTGGGCTGTTTCATTTTACTTTAAAATCATTGATCTAGGTTATTGTAAAGTGAATGTCCTGTGAATTGAAATAACTTGTTCTTTATGGATTTCCCCTTCCTATGTCAATCTGCAGACTATTTACAAGATAAGCTTTGGTCAAATATATTTGAGTAGGCCAATGATGACTGAATCAGATGGTGAAACTGCGACATTATTCCCCAAGGCTGCGAGGTTGAGGAACTTGACTTATTCGGCTCCACTGTATGTTGATGTCACTAAAAGGATCATAAAAAAGGGACATGATTGTGAAGAAGTTGCAGAGACTCAAGATTTTGCAAAAGTTTTTATTGGAAAGGTGAAGAATAATTTTGTCTCATTTTCTTTGATTGGATGTTATTCCATTCAGCACTTCATATCTCTTTATCTTGCAGGTTCCTATAATGCTCCGTTCCAGTTATTGCACTTTATATCAAAATTCGGAGAAGGATTTAACGGAGCTTGGGGAGTGTCCTTATGATCAGGGAGGATATTTCATCATCAACGGAAGTGAGAAGGTGTTAATTGCACAGGAAAAGATGAGCACAAATCATGTATATGTATTTAAAAAGAGGCAGCCCAACAAGTATGCCTATGTAGCTGAAGTTCGGTCTATGGCTGAGAATCAGAACAGACCAGCAAGCAGCATGTTTGTGCGTATGCTTTCTCGTACTAGTGCAAAAGGGGTAAGTTTTATTACACATGCACTAACTTCCTTTTGCTTTCAATTGCAATCTTTTATATTTCCTGGTGTTCATGTATATATACATATTTTGAATGTTTATGCTCTTTGTATACCATATTCCTCCTGATAATGCAATTTTTCTACCACTAACAGGGTTCATCAGGTCAATACATTCGAGCTACTCTTCCATATATCCGGGCTGATATTCCAATAATAATCATCTTCCGAGCATTGGGGTTTGTAGCTGACAAAGATATACTGGAACATATATGCTATGACTTTTCTGATACTCAAATGATGGAATTGTTGAGACCATCCCTGGAAGAAGCATTCGTTATACAGAATCAGCAGGTAGTTTGTCAATTCTTTTTTTTTTTATTGTGGTGCATATTCAAGTTATTTCAGTTTTTCTCCTATCTAATTTATTTTTTCCTGCATCTGTTTGTTGTTCCTCTTTCTTTTATGTATATTCTAAAGCTGAAGTTGATGTCTACAGATATGGATTGGTTCATCTCTATGAAAATTCTATATTTAGTCATGCATGATGTATTGATTTCTCATATTGACTTCACAATCTTGTCTCTGATGGGCATTGTACTTGAAAGGTCTTTTGGTTGCTGTTTCTTCAGCTTATGAATCTTAAGTAGGTCTTCCTCCGCTAAGAAACTTTTAGAACTGACACCCCAATTCTTCCTTCTGTGGGAGGTGGGCTGCCTATATTTCACTTCATCATTGTAGTTAGAAAACATACTAGCTGTACTTCCTCAAAGGATGGTGGATTGATCATAGGCAAAGGTTTAAAAGTATCCTGAAAGGATGGTGATTGAGCTTGCCCATAAGCTGCTAACAGCTGCAGGGAGTAGTTATATAAATGCTTTGAGGTGGCAATTTTCCACCCAATAATTCTTTAGCAACTATTATTAATGTTGAGTAGGACACTAAGGTAGCAAGCAAATAAATCATATATAATTATCATCTATGACCTATCTAACCATTTACCATATGACTATTACAAATTTTTTTTAGACCTAAACTTGCAACACCTCGTTTTAGTCGCACATCGGGTGTGATGAGTATTTTAATTGACTTATAAAGGTCTAATGAGCTTAAACATTTTGGGCCAGTTATCTCATCAGATCGGATCATACCAATAGCTATTATGGTATTAGAGCCAACTAGTGATTTCAATACGCGCTCAAGCGCTCGGGCAAGGCGAGGCGAGGCCCAAGCGCCTCGCTTCATTTCCAAGCGGTGCACTTTAAAGAGGTGTTGCCTGGGCGCTCGCCCGAGCACAAGCGTCGGCTTCGGGCTAGCGCTCAGGTTAAACTAGGCGATCGAACTAGCGTTCTAGGTTTGGTTCGGTCTCCGATGCTTTAGTTGGTTAATCGAACCAACTAAAGCATCGATATCAGCCTTCCTCTCACGACTTCCAAACCCTAACCCTGCTCGTCGTCGCTTGTTGCTGTCGCTGTCACTGTCACTATCGCCGCTCCCGCTCCCACTGCTCGCTGCTACCGTTGTCGTTGCCATTGTCGTTACTCACCGCTGTCGCTCCCGCTGCCATCGCCTCTGCTCGCTGCTACCGCTGTCGTTCTCGCTTCTCTCAGTCAGCAGTCTCGATTTTCCTCTTACTCACACTCTTCTCACTTTGATGGTATACCGTTAACAGTATATTAACAGTATACTGCTAATTGTATACTAGTAATAGTATTTTAATTTATTAGATTAATAATATATTATTTTAATTTTAATACCATTAATTTTTATTTATTTGAAATTATTGTTATTGTTTTGAATTTTGAGACTTTTTGTTAATGTGATATTGTGATTTTACAATATTTTCTTAATTTAATATCATATTTTATTTAAATAATTATATTATATATTTTTATATTTTAGCGTCTCGCTTTGCTCGGACGAGTGCCTAGCGCCTCAGGTGTTTTTGGACCTTGGCGCCTTTTAACGCCTAGCACTTTTTAAATCACTGGAGCCAAGTTCCCTAGGACTATTAGACGGGGCTAGCATGTATATCATGCTTCAAAAGGAGCCACCAATAGATTAGGCCTCAAATGTGCTATATGCTAATGTTTGATCTGAGCTATGTTGAACCTAGATAAGTATGTCAAGACTTTATGTACGAGAGACTATGATCCCCATGATTTAATCCCATATCAAAAGTGGGCAAGGATTTTGATTGACCTATACATACTACTATAATTTTAATCTTATGAATTTTATGCCAGTGATTTAGGGTCAACAAAATTAATAGGTTGGTTTTCTCATCACATCGAGCCATGGCGAAACTTCTCTCAATTTTACCCAAAAATTCAGAAGGCTCTTATCTCTTCAAGCTAAATTGAGATGTATGAATACATGATCAGAGCTACCTTCTTGAAAGGATATCCTCTCTGTGGTTTTTGTATTATTCTGCATTTTAGGATTTCAATGTAGTGAGAATGATACCTTGAATTTGAGATAAGCGGCATCACAACTTCTGTTGGCTTGTTCAGGTGGGGTCTGTTTGAGTAGTGAGGCTTGATGTATCTTAATATTCATGTTTATACAGTTGAGGAATGATGATGTGGTCGAGGTGCAAGATGATCTTTTCTGGAGAACCTAAGCAACTTGACCATGGTGTTTGACAAATCTTTAAGATCATATAGTTTAAGGAAGGTCAAATTTGGTAACTGTGTTTAGCAAACACGAAGCTGTTGTCAGTGCAAAAGATGCATTCTTCAAGAGGCAAAGGAAAAAAATGAATGGTTTCTTTTGAAGGGCATGGAAAATTTTCTATTTGTCTCCAATATAATTGGTCTAGTGCTAGCATTTAGCAATTGAGTGGTGGCAGGGAAGCACTTGAATTCTTTTTAATGTATAAGAATGCCTTCCCTTCTTGGTTATCATCCTTAGTAGAACATTCTGTAACATTATTGTTACTTCTCTTTGGTTGTAAAAAATTAGGAGTTCCTTATGAGTTCAAATTTTGTATATTGGTCATCCTACAATTGATTAGAACATATCTCATCCATTGTCTATGGTTAAACTGTAGTCTGCAAACTCATTGTTTAAATTTGAACTTAACAAGGAAACCCTTAGTCTAAGGTTAAATTTAATCAACAAACTCATTGTCTAAGGTTAAACTTAATCAGCAAGCCACTATTTTTGTTATATTCTTGAACATGTATGCTGCAACACTCGGTATTTTGTAACATAGATGTTACTTATCCTAAAGTCCCTTATGGGTTTATATCTTGTAGGGTGGTCGCTTGATTGCAGATGATAGCTGAACTCATCCATCATCTAAGATTAGGTTGCATTCTTTGAAGCACAACTGTTCGCTAATTAAAGTTTTAACATCATTGTCCAGGTGGCATTGGACTATATAGGCAAAAGAGGAGCAACTGTTGGTGTCACTAGGGAGAAGAGAATCAAGTACTGAATATTTTTTACTCTTTCATTAATACTTATGAGTTGCATGCTGATGTTAGGTAGCAAATGATCTGTATTCTTCGGTACTTGATATATGTGCTGCTGGTTTGTGTGTAGGTACGCGAAAGAAATTCTTCAAAAAGAAATGTTGCCTCATGTTGGTGTTGGTGAATACTGCGAAACCAAAAAAGCTTATTATTTTGGGTGGGGTGTCTTACCTTTGTTTTATAGTAACTGTGATGGAATATGGAATATTGACATTTGTTTTTCCTCTATAGATATATCATTCATCGTCTGTTGCTGTGTGCTATTGGACGAAGACCTGAAGATGATAGGGATCACTATGGCAACAAAAGGCTGGATCTTGCTGGTCCTCTACTTGGTGGCTTGTTCCGAATGGTTTGCCTTAATATATTGTGTATTAGTAAATTTCTTTACCTTGTTTGGACAGTTCACTTTTATTATAGGTTTTTCCACATGCAGCTGTTCAGAAAATTGACAAGGGATGTGAGATCCTATGTTCAAAAGGTTTTTGATCCTTCTGTCAATCAACTATATTTTCTTTTAGACATTCACCACTTTTTTGGTGTCTAAACTTGGTTATTTTTGTGATATGATAGTGCGTTGACAATGGAAAGGATGTGAACCTTCAATTTGCAATCAAAGCTAAGACTATCACTAGTGGTCTGAAGTACTCTCTCGCAACTGGTAATTGGGGACAAGCAAATCAAGCTGGTACTAGGGCAGGGGTTTCACAGGTCCAACCTTCTTCTATCTGTTTCTATCATACATTTTGTTGCCTGTGTAACTAATATTTGGTAGATGATTCAACTGGCAGGTGTTGAATCGACTGACATATGCATCTACACTCTCCCACTTGCGAAGACTAAACTCTCCCATAGGTCGTGAAGGTAAATCAATTTAGCCATTTCTTTGAATTCAATTTTCCCTGATGTTGTTAAAGTAGTCAGATAATTCCTTTAATGATATTTACTTTTTGCTAGTTTGTAATTAGAATAATTTAATGATAATTTTATTTATATATATTTTTTATTTATCAGGAAAATTAGCAAAGCCTCGTCAGTTGCATAATTCTCACTGGGGCATGATGTGTCCTGCTGAAACACCTGAAGGACAGGTAATTTTTGAGAAACTTGCATCATTGTTAATCGGAAAGTATGGGTCAAACGCTTACTCTTATGGGAACTAGAAACTTGGTTAATGTAGACTAGCTCTTTTGGAGCTTGTGATTAACTTTGTTTTGTTTATTTTTAACACAATATTCATTGTTGATGTATATGCTCTGTGGTTGTGACAGGCTTGTGGCTTGGTTAAGAATTTAGCGCTCATGGTGTACATTACAGTAGGATCCGCTGCACATCCAATTTTGGAGTTTTTAGAAGAATGGAGTACTGAAAACTTTGAGGTAAGTATTATTTATTAGCAATCTTTTATTTTTTTCTCATTCTGAGAGTTGAGATGACAGAAATGGGATGGATAAGTACTGGAAAGATCTATTTTGCTGATTAAGTTATTGCATGGTTTCAACTATTGCAGGAAATATCTCCTGCTGTTATTCCACAGTCGACTAAAATTTTTGTCAATGGCTGCTGGGTTGGGATTCATCGAAACCCAGACCTCTTGGTCAAGACCTTAAGACAATTGAGGAGACAGGTCTGAAACCTTTATCTGGATACTACTTGTATAAATGTTTATTCTCTATGCAGTTTTGCCTGGTCTGTAATTATCTTTTTTTCAATTATTTTTTATGATTGCAAGGTTATTTACAGTTCCTTAAAACTATTTAGACATAAGCCTGTCACAAAGGAGTTGTCATATTTTTCTACTTAAACTTTTGCTAGCAAATCAAACAACTAGGCTGACATAAATCAAGTTCATAGGAGATTTCAAAGCAGGAACAGCTTTTCAAACCTAAATTATTGTCTTTAATACTGTTGGGCTTTCTATATAATATTTGTCCATGGAAAACTCATTCACAATTTATCAAACGTTGAAGACTAACCTAATTTCAACAACCTAAGAACAAGCAGCTTCTGTGAGAATAGATATTTTGAACTTTGTTCCACCTTCCTATGGTTAAATGTGATGCAGGATTTAAATGTGAATAACTTCTATTAGTTTAGGAGGTATTTTGCAAAGGTAATAAATTGCCATATGCAAAGTCTAAATTCCATTCAAGTGATGACACTGGTTGGTAGTCACATTGGTATTGTTCTGGTACCCAACTTATGGGCACTATGAGTTAATACTGTCCAGACCAAGAGAAACAGACAGAGAAGAACGGGAGGAGGAGCAAGGAGGCAGAGCAGGACTGGGCGAGGGGGGAGGAAAAGGTAAAGGAGAACAAAAGGTGGAGGAGGAAGCGGCAACCTAATGAAATAGTGGGATATGATTAGTCAAGGCAGTGGGGCGTTAATGGCAAGATGAAGGGGAGGAGGGAGGGGCAGGTGAGGAGGGAGAGAGATAAAGAGAAAGAAAGGGAAAGAGAGATATTGGAGCATGTGAGGAAGTTAAAATAAAGGAAAAGATAGCTATCAAAAAAATAAAAAATGCTAGGGGTATCAGGTGATAGGATTACTAACCATTAACCCTTATTCAGGACCAGACTGGATGAAGTGATGCATCTAATTTGTTGGTCAAATGTTAAATACTAGCTCATGGCCATATTACGACATATCCAATATTACTAGTTTGATTTTTTTTTATTGCCAAATAGAATTTTGCCAGGTCCACGTCCCATTTTCTGGTCAAACTGATGATTGTTGGTTAATACAGACCGGTCCGATTAGTTTTGTAATCTATGGCCCCCACATGGCAACATTTCCAATATTTCTAGTTTGGTTTCTTAAATTGCCAAAAAGATGAAAAAAGGAAGCCAAATGAAAAAAAAAGAAAGAAGAGCGTGATTGAAGATTTTAAGAGTTGATTCAAGGATCTTTCATGTGCGAAAGTTTATTAATATTGAAGATTGTACAAAAAAGAAGTCTACTGATTAAATATTTTATTCAGGATTATTGTTTGTCAAAATATGAAAATATATCTTCTTTAGAGAAGGAAAGATTTAGGGATTGGTATGTCTTATTTGTGAGTATTATTCTTTCTCATTTTTGTAATTTTTCATTGTACTCGGGCCTGGGGAATTAATATAATTAAAAGATCATAAAAGGACGGAACAAAAGCAAATTTTTTCGCAATATGCACTAGTAGTGTGACAGTACAGTACAAGTTCTAGGCTTTTTGCTGATTGGTTCCACTATTGCAAAGCTGCCCCAAATCCAGAAGAACATTCTTTTCCAGTCTCTTCAACCAATCAATACAACCCCCATGAGATAACTTGGGTAACTGCTGTGGTTTTGACCGAATATTTAATCAATCGAGGAACATGGTGTGATTTCATCATTTGTGTATCTATGTGTGATACATGTGGAGGTATGAGACATTTGTCTCTAGGAGTTACACTTTGAGCTAGAGTGATTATGATAGTTATCCTTTTTTAATTATCGTTTCCAATTATTATCTTTGCCTTTCTCTCTCTTTTTCTTTCCTGCTTCTCAAATTAAAGAATATATGTTTTTTCTGCTCAATATGAACTTCTCCTATAATGAATGGCATTGCAACAGAATATAATTTTTAGTCCTTATCAAGTTTGTATTCTGAGGCATAGATCTGGTATTCTATAAAATAACTTTCTTTAAAGGACAATATTCTATGACAATATTATATTTCATGCTGTTGCTTTGTTTATGTTTGCTGTCTTTGCATGATTGGGTAGGCTATGGTACACAGTCTCTTGGGTTGTAACATCTTTAATATTGTTGCTATATGTCTTATGATTCTTAGTAGGCTCCATGAGCATCCAGTATGCGATTATAATTATTTATTCTCTTGACCAATCAAACCTCTACATAGTGATTACTTTCTATTTCATTTTTGTTCTACTTAGCCATGTCATCATCTTTTGTCTGTATGTTTATAGAAAGTGCTCCATTTACCATGATTTTTCTCTCACAGATTGATGTCAACACTGAAGTGGGAGTTATACGAGATATTCGTCTCAAGGAATTACGGCTTTACACAGACTATGGTCGCTGTAGTCGTCCACTATTTATTGTTGAAAAGCAAAGGCTGCTGATAAAGAAAAAGGATATTCGAGCATTACAACAAAGGGTATCGTTCTTACAGTAAAAGATCAATTAGATCTTTTCTGAAGGTTATAGTTTCATATATTAACTTTTGTATGCTTTTCTCCCAAATAGGAAACTCCGGAAGAGGGTTGGCATGACCTTGTCTCTAAGGGATTCATAGAGTATATAGATACCGAGGAAGAAGAAACTACAATGATTTCAATGACAATTAATGTAAGCTTCCATATTTTTGTTCAAATATCCTCTTTGGACACATTTTTTAGTTATTAATAAGGGAAGATCTTTTCATGTGAAAACAAATGACATTGCATTTGGTTAATACGTCGAAAAAAAGATGGCCACTAGTGCCTGTCCCATTAATTAAATTTTACATAGAAGATGTGTAGCATAGTTTCCCAAAAGCTGCACCCAGTTTCATGATTCAACAATCAGAATCTTTTTTGGTAACACAATACCCTAGATGAGCAGTCTTGATATTTTTTTTACAAATTAATCATACTTCATTGTTACTCAACATTGTGTTACCTTTGAGTAAAGAGGATTACATGATTATTCTCTAAGGAATACAACATTCAATTCGTGTTTTTAATTTGAAGACCAAAGGATAAAGATGCAGTGTTTTGAGGCTAAGTAAGATGTAGAAGATATAGAATCTTCTTACTACAAAGAATTTTCTGAAAATTTGGACACTAAGGTATTATATAATGATTTCATGTTATATCAACTAAAAAGGTGATATTTGTTTCCTGACATGCTAGAGTGCCACATTAAAATGGAACATACATAGGTCTCCATGGTAGAAACTTACTCTTGGTTGCATAAGTGGAAGTTATATTCATTATTAATTGGTTATGGCTGCACACTTCAGGATCTTGTGAATGCAAGGCAGAACCCAGAGGAAGCGTATTCTGAAACTTACACTCATTGTGAGATCCACCCATCATTAATATTGGGTGTTTGTGCATCTATTATTCCATTTCCTGACCACAACCAGGTATCTGTTAAACACTACTAAGCATCATTTGCTCCTTGTACTTGTTACTATAGCTCTTCTAATCTAATTTGGTTATTTGTTATCAGTCACCTCGTAATACATATCAATCAGCTATGGGTAAACAAGCAATGGGAATTTATGTGACAAACTATCAGTTACGGATGGTATGTATAATCCAACTTCTTTACAGTTTGTTGTATCAAGTACAAGGGGATGCTAATTTGTAAGGCTTTTTCGTGCAGGATACGTTAGCTTATGTTCTATACTATCCGCAGAAGCCCCTTGTTACTACTCGTGCAATGGAGCATTTGCACTTTAGACAACTTCCAGCAGGCATTGTAAGAGTACTACATTCTTTTTATTATGCTGCAACAGAAGTCATTAAGATATCTTTGTTTGTCTCATAATTGTATTTTCTGTGTAGAATGCTATTGTTGCAATTGCTTGCTATTCTGGGTATAACCAAGAAGACTCTGTTATTATGAACCAATCTTCAATAGATCGTGGATTCTTTCGATCATTGTTTTTCCGTTCTTACAGGTCTAAGATCTGAACCATTCATCTTTTGATTGATGATTGGTCTTCAACATTATATTCTACAGAAAGTTTGTTTAATATCAGCGACAACCTCTTTTGCCAGGGATGAGGAAAAGAAAATGGGAACTCTTGTTAAAGAGGATTTTGGGCGTCCAAACAGGGAAAACACCATGGTCAGTTTTTAAGATTGACCATGCATTAGTGACTAATTTTTCTAGTTTAGGAATGTTGATTTATATTTTCCTTAATTTCAGGGCATGCGTCATGGGTCATACGAAAAACTGGACGATGATGGTCTTGCACCTCCTGTGAGTATCAGTAATTTTCTCATGCACCCAGGCCTGTTAATGCCTTTTTCTTATATCTAGTTAAACCCCGTTGTACCAGGGTACAAGAGTCTCTGGTGAAGATGTTATAATAGGAAAGACGAGTCCAATTCCTCAAGATGATGCCCAAGGACAAGCTTCAAGATACACACGCCGTGATCATAGTACTAGTTTGCGTCATAGTGAAAGCGGGATGGTGGATCAGGTATTATATTCACCACCTCTGCTGTTATTTGGCTGTCGCAATGGAATATCTTGGAAGTTGAAAGCTCTTGGTATTGGATGCAATTCAGTTTTGTTCATCGAGCATGCATCATCTGCAGGTTTTATTGACTACAAATGCTGATGGTTTGAGGTTTGTGAAAGTGAGGATGCGATCTGTTCGGATACCTCAAATCGGTGATAAGTTTAGTAGCAGACATGGTCAGAAGGGAACAGTTGGTATGACATACACACAGGAGGATATGCCGTGGACAGTGGAAGGCATTACACCTGATATTATTGTAAATCCACATGCCATACCTTCTCGAATGACCATCGGTCAGCTAATTGAGTGCATCATGGGAAAGGTTGCTGCTCACATGGGAAAGGAGGGTGATGCTACCCCTTTTACTGATGTCACTGTAAGTATGCTGCTTTGACTTGTAGGTCACTTTGGTGCTATACTATTCCATTTTTGTCTCTTACACCAGTGGTAGAAAAGGGGGAAACAGGTAGAACTATAGTTCGTTGTTGATCTTGGAATTTGGAAAATCTTGCTGTTTCTGGATTTTTTGGTAATGTCTTTTGCTTTTAGAAGTTTCTAGAGATAATTTGTTCTGGTCATCTCTAGAATAATTCCTGCATATCCTTTTCTAGTGCAACACACAATACCTATATATAAGTCCAAGATGGTTGCACGCGGTCACTGTGATCTGTCTTGAAGTGCTGAAAACCCTCTTTAAAGTATTTACAGTTGCTTAACCTCTGGCTGCTAAATATAAGATCCTAATCTAGATATCCATGTGATTCTATGATATACTGGGATATGAAGGTGATGCACTTAAAATATTTGCTAAAATAAAACTTAGTACTCTTTTGAGTAAAAAATTCTTGAAAAAATACCTTTTTTTTCCTTCATAGAGATTTGTGCACATGAGAAAATAACCTCCCTTTAAGTGGAGATCTGATATATCTGCATGCTGCAGGATTTTTATGTGTATTATGTGTAACCTCTTCTTTCTGGTTGGAATGCTTGTGACTTATATTCTGCTATCATGAGATCCTGTCAGTATCTAATGGGTCAACGTAGGTTGTTTCTTCTTTATGCTTCTTGTGTAAAAAAAATTATCCTGTGTTCAGTGCTGACTTATCCTCTTTCGGCATGTTCAAAGTCTTTTTTGTCATGTATTGTAACCATGTATATATTCCCTTTCTGAAAAAAAAAACTTTAATGAATTCAGTATCCTACCACTGGATGCATATACAAAACATGGGGACACAGAAAGTATGATAAAACCTTCTAGAATTACATATCTGAATAATGATACGTATGGTACTGGATGATTTTTTTTTTCTTCCACCATTACCTTTTCAGGTTGACAACATCAGCAAGGCTCTTCATAAGTGTGGTTATCAGATGCGTGGTTTTGAAACAATGTACAATGGTCATACTGGACGGAAGTTAACTGCTATGATATTTCTTGGTCCTACATATTATCAGAGATTGAAGCACATGGTCGATGATAAGATCCATTCTCGAGGGCGTGGTCCTGTGCAGATACTTACCAGACAGCCTGCAGAAGGACGCTCTCGAGATGGTGGTCTTCGGTTTGGTGAGATGGAGCGAGACTGCATGATTGCACATGGTGCTGCACACTTCTTGAAGGAACGACTGTTTGACCAAAGTGATGCTTACAGGGTTCATGTGTGTGAGAAATGTGGACTAATAGCTATTGCCAATCTTAAGAAGAATTCTTTCGAGTGCAGAGGTTGCAAGAACAAAACTGACATTGTTCAAGTAAGATATTTTCCCCTCTTTTTCTCTTCGCACAGTGGATCATAGTAGTTCAAGGCCTTAACAGTATATGTAGGTGTTTGCTTGTTCAAAATGCTGTTACTAGTTATGCTTTTGTATGTCTTGAGAGCTGAGCCAACTTAGGTATTAGGTTTTATTGATAATTTTTTGAATATTGATATTGTCAAAAACTAGCCATTTACATAGAGCTGTATAGACATAACTAATAGTAAAAAAACTGGACCTTTCATTTTCATGTCCCCTACCACTCCAAAACCCACAACACAGTGCGATGTTTCTTTGTCCATCTCATTTCTTTTAATATGCTTCAATTCATCTAATTTTTAGTTTTTTTATTTTTTATGAAAGTTCTCTGGCATGTATATTTGTTGATAACCATCCTCCCTTGTAGTAAATACAAGCTTGCTATTGAAATTTGTTTATCCAAAGTTTTAAAATTGCCTGAATCTCTTGTGATCATACAGGTGCACATACCTTATGCATGTAAGCTGCTGTTCCAAGAACTTATGGCAATGGCCATTGCTCCTAGAATGTTGACCAAGGAACCGAATCCAACCAAAGATCAAAAGAAGAAATGATGATCAACTGTGCTCTCATCCATGCAAGTTTCAGCTTTTAGAGAATACCCTGCTCCTGGATCAAGGAACTGCAAAACATTTGCATGTTTTGTAATCTTGGGCCCCGTATTATGTGTGAGACACCCAAATCGCTGTCTAGTCCAACTATTGAGGTTATGAGCACAAGTACTAAGTTGGATCAGTCTTTTGTCATAGACCTCGGAGGAGAACGGAGCAGTATTTTCCTCTGTTGGAGTACTAGTTGAAGGCTATAGTTAGAAAAAGGAAGCTTGATGCAGAAACAATGGTGCTTGTTCCATTCTAGTTATATGTTTTTACAAATCTATCAGACATTAATAGTTGTGCTACACTGCTAACCATGTGAATGTCTTGTCCAAGTTGACTGTGGTTCTATCTGGAACATCACAAGGGACACCTGAATTGTGTAATAGTACTCAAAAAGTTGGCATTAATATCACGATGATCGTATGTCACTGTTGCCAAAATATTTTCATCGTTTTGTTCAGTTGCATTAACAATTTGAGATTTGATTACATAAAATATTTATTCTTATTGCGTAAGGTTGTGGATACTGAGTGACTGCGGGAACCACTGGGGCCCAACTGTTGCCTCCAGAGGCAAACCAGGTACGTTGGTGGGTAAGTAGTGTGAGTGAAGAAAGGGTTGGGCTGCTATCTCGAAGAGGCGAGGCGGTTTTCCTTGCGCAAGGCCGACCGCTATATGACCGAAAACCCGAAGCCCTAGTTAACCCCTTTTCCGTTTGGAGCTTCGACCTCCGGAGTAGGGAGCGTATCCTTCCTCACGCACCTTTTCCGCTTCTCCGCCTCTCTCTGTCGGCGGCCGGCACTGCCTTCTTCATTCGCCTACGCCCCTTTTCCTGTCCCAATTCCACTCCCTGGAGAATTCTTCCTCTCTACTGCGTAGTCTGCTGTGCGGCCGCGCCATCCACCGCCTCGAACTCAGGTAAAATACTGTTCTTCCTCCGCTTCCTTGGAAGAATTTCTACGAGTTTGTGGTTGATTTTGGTTTCTTACTGGTTGTTTCGGTTTCAGTTTGGATGTTTTGGATGGTGCTTCCTCATTTTCTCTGCAGTTTTTTTGTTCATGATCTTAAATTTTTTTTCCCCTTCATTGCTCTTCCTGTAATCGTCGATTAGGTTTTGATAGATTATTCGATGTCTTTTTTGGCCATGTAGGAAGAGATCTATTCTGCAAACCCTAGCGTTTACTACCAAGTCTTTTATTTATGTACAGACTTCTATATTCGAAGGCTTTTTGCAACTCCAGTACAAACCTAATCGAAGCTTCTATATTTATGTACAGACCTCTATATTCGAAGATTCAATACAAAAGCTTTTTGCTGTAACACAGGGTTGTTTTTTTTTTCCTTTTTTTCTTGTGCATAGAGTCAAGAAACGAGTTTCGTAGACACAGAAAGATCTTCAACAAAATTTATTATTTTATGCTTCTTTTCTTTCGAATGATGACAGATAGTCATATTGTTACACTAATATTAATTTTGATCTTTTAGGTTATACTATTATTTTTATTAAAAAATAATAAAATTAGGATGCTTACATCAACTTGTTATCTTTTTTCAGATTGTTTGCACATATTAAGTCTCTTTTTACACGAATGTCACCTGGTAATTTCTGATGGCTGATCACCATAATGGAAGTGCAAAACCACCAGCCTCTGCGGCTGGTGCTTATACAATCAACCTTGAGAACTTCAGCAAGCGCCTCAAGGGGTTTTATACTCATTGGAGGGATCATAAATCTGATGTTTGGGGTTCTACAGATGCTATTGCAATTGCAACCCCACCTACTTCTGAAGATCTTCGTTACCTTAAATCCTCAGCACTGAATATCTGGTTGCTTGGATACGAGTTTCCTGAAACCATTATGGTTTTCATGAACAAGCAAATTCATTTCTTATGTAGTCAGAAGAAGGCCAACTTGCTTGGTACCATTAAAAAGTCTGCCCAAGAGGCTGTTGGAGCTGATCTTGTAATACATGTCAGGGCAAAAAATATTGATGGGGCATCCCTGATGGAGGAGGTTATACATGCTGTTCGTGCACAGTCTAAATCAGAGTCTCCTATTGTTGGATATATTTCAAAAGAAGCACCTGAAGGGAAGCTACTTGAGAGCTGGGCTGAGAAGCTAGGCAGTTCGACCTTACAGCTAACTGATGTAACAAATGGTTTCTCTGAATTGTTTGCTGTCAAGGATGTCACAGAGCTTACCTGCATTAGGAAGGCAGCATATCTAACTTCATCGGTGATGAAAAATTTTGTAGTTCCAAAACTTGAGCGGGTAATTGATGAGGAAAAGAAGGTTTCTCATTCTTCCCTGATGGATGATACAGAAAAGGCAATACTTGAGCCATCGAGGGTCAAGGTTAAACTGAAGGCAGAAAATGTTGATATATGCTATCCTCCTATCTTTCAGAGTGGAGGTCAGTTTGATCTTAGACCCAGTGCATCCAGTAATGATGAAGATTTGTACTATGATTCCACAAGTGTGATCATTTGTGCAATTGGCTCACGTTATAATAGTTATTGCTCAAATGTTGCTAGAACATTTTTGATCGATGCAACTGCAATTCAGAGTAAGGCATATGAGGTGCTTCTTAAAGCTCATGATGCTGCAATTGGTGCTTTAAAGCCTGGAAATACTGTTGGTGCTGCTTACCAAGCTGCGTTAGCAGTGCTTCAGAAGGAAGCACCTGAGCTTATTCCATACCTTACAAAGTCAGCTGGAACAGGGATAGGTCTTGAGTTTCGTGAGTCTGGGTTGAGTTTAAATTCAAAAAATGACCGTTTGTTGAAGGTTGGGATGGTTTTTAATGTGTCACTTGGTTTCCAGAACCTCCAGTCTCAGACTAACAATCCAAAGACGGAGAAGTTCTCTTTGTTGCTAGCTGATACTGTTATAGTGAGTGAGAAACCTGCTGAGGTCTTGACTGCAGGCTGCTCCAAAGCAGTTAAGGACGTTGCTTACTCATTCAACGAGGAAGAGGAAGAACCTCCTAGAGTCCGACCTGATCTGAATGGCAGTGGAGTGCTTCCTTCCAAAGCAACCCTAAGGTCAGACAACCAGGAGATGTCGAAGGAAGAGTTGCGGAGACAGCACCAAGCAGAGCTTGCTCGTCAAAAGAATGAAGAGACTGCCAGGAGGCTAGCTGGTGGTGGGTCTTCAGCTGCAGAAGGGCGAGGTCCAGTAAGAACTTCGAGTGAGCTGATTGCTTACAAGAATGTAAGTGATATACCGTTTTCTAAGGAACTAGTGATACAAGTAGACCAGAAGAATGAAACTATCCTATTACCAATTTACGGAAGCATAGTGCCCTTCCATGTTTCTACTGTGAAGAGTGTGACCTCCCATCAGGACAACCGAACCTGCACTATCCGCATAATATTTAATGTACCTGGTACACCATTTAGTCCTCATGATGCGAATACCCTTAAGTTTCAAGGTGCTGTTTATTTGAAAGAAATCACATTTCGGTCCAAGGATCCGAGGCATAGCAGTGAAGTGGTACAACAAATCAAGACCCTTAGGAGACACGTCACATCTAGGGAGTCAGAGAGAGCTGAAAGGGCCACTTTGGTTACCCAGGAGAAACTGCAGCTTTCTGGAAACCGAATGAAACCAATGAAATTACCAGACCTGTGGATACGCCCCTCATTTGGCGGTCGTGGAAGGAAGCTTACAGGCACTTTGGAGGCTCATGTTAATGGATTCCGTTATTCCACATCAAGACCTGATGAGCGAGTTGACGTCATGTTTGCAAACATCAAGCATGCCTTCTTACAGCCTGCAGAGAGAGAAATGATTACCCTGTTGCACCTCCACCTGCACAATCATATCATGGTGGGCAACAAGAAGACAAAAGATGTTCAGTTTTATGTGGAAGTCATGGATGTTGTGCAGACTTTAGGTAGTGGGAGGAGATCAGCTCTCGATCCTGATGAGATCGAGGAAGAACAGCGCGAGAGGGATCGGAAAAATAGGATAAACATGGAATTTCAGAACTTTGTGAACAAGGTACAAGATCACTGGGCACAACCACAATTCAAAGCTCTTGATTTGGAGTTTGATATGCCTCTGAGAGAGCTTGGATTTTATGGAGTTCCTCACAAGGCTTCAGCTTTCATCGTTCCAACTTCCGGTTGTTTGGTTGAGCTTATTGAGACACCATTCTTGGTGGTAACCTTGAGTGAAATCGAGATTGTTAATCTGGAGAGAGTGGGGTTTGGGCAGAAGAATTTTGACATGGCCATTGTGTTCAAGGACTTCAAACGGGATGTTCTTCGCATAGATTCTATTCCATCCTCATCTCTTGATGGAATCAAGGAATGGCTCGATACAACAGATCTGAAGTACTATGAGAGTAGACTGAACCTCAATTGGCGCCCGATCCTGAAAACTATAACTGAAGACCCTGAGAAGTTTATCGAAGATGGTGGATGGGAGTTTTTGAACATGGATGCCAGTGACTCGGACTCTGAGAACACTGAGGAGTCAGACCAAGGATACGAACCGTCTGATGTTGAGCCAGTGTCTGCTTCAGATGATGAAGACAATGAGAGCGAGTCCCTGGTGGAGTCAGATGATGACGAGGAGGAATCCGAGGAGGATTCCGAGGAGGAGAAGGGGAAGACATGGGAAGAGTTGGAACGGGAGGCAAGTAACGCTGACAGAGAGAAGGGTGATGAATCAGACAGCGAAGAGGAGAAGCGCAGGAGGAAGGCAAAAGCATTTGGGAAGTCACGGATTCCAGATAGAAGGGATTCGAAGGGAGTACCTGCTGCTAAGAGACCAAAGTTCAAGTGAAGCCAGCAGTCTTTCCTTAAGAAGGGGCATAATTGGAGCACCTGCTAAGACACCAAATCAGAGTCCGAATGAAGCCAACCATGTTTTGCGAGCTTGTCATGCTATTGAACTTTGTATATCTTCCTAGTGTTGTGCTAGTTTTGTTTAGTGGTCTGTTCATGATGTAGCGCAGAATCACTTGACTTTTACCATGTAAATTTGAATTGCAGATGCAGTCCTGGAAGAAAGTGGCCTCAGAACTTGTTGCAGTCATAAGATACTGCACTTCAAAAGATGTTTGTATTAACTTGAAACATATTTGCTTGGCTATTTGTTTCCCAGATCAGCTGCGAGTCATGATTTGGAAGGGAGATGGAACCAGGGAAACAAGAGGAAGCATGGCACAGTATCATGGAAGAAGGCACTCGAAGTGTCGTGGACTTGCTTCTGTTGGTGTCGATCATGAAGGTTTGCCTGAGAACCACCACCTCTATGTCCCCTTTGTCTCTTCACCTGATTGTGGAATCCAACTAAGACCCAACTACTTAATTTAATTCTTTGTATCATCTTTTCTGGTTATCGCTTTGGTTGATTGCTACAACTTTTAACCAGCATTGGTATGCCTCTGCTAGTCTGAGGTGTTGTAGTAACATGGAGCTTGCTAGTGAAAGGAAACAAAAAATTAGGTGTTTGTTGTTTGTATCATGAGCTGTGCATCATAGCCTTCTTACATTTGGAACAAATACTACAATGATTCTCTATATATTCCTTTTACTCAAGTCTTTGTTTGTATTCATATGCTTTGACATTTCTGAGCATGGATCCCTATGTATGCTTCTATGTAGTACAAGTTTTTCTTTCCGTATACCAATGGTCACAGAATATAGATCAGGCTAAAATAATTGTATTGCATGAAGTTCCATAGCTTTAATCACCTGATTCAGAAAATTCAATGTGTTTAAAGTCGTTTATTGATTCAGGATTTTGATGTTTGCATATTGACTCCTCCAAATCCGAAGAAAGTAGCTGAGGGAGATGGTGGGGTGATTGTCAAATCTAGCTGTTCAGACTTGGATGATTGCATATTGACTCCTCCAAAGCCAGGTTAGCTAGCTGTTTCAATCTTGCTTTGGATGTGATGGTTCTGTTCATGTGATGATGTCCCTTGATCGTGACGCAGGATTCCATTTCTGGTCCCATTCATCTCTCTCACTTTCCTGTCATGCTTTTTCCTCGTAAGGCAAAATCAAGCATCAGTTTGGATGTGTGACTGGTTCTGTTCCAATTGATACATCTGTCGTCTTAGCGGTGGGTCGTCTGGCAATTTCCCGCGCTGGACCTCCAGCCGTCACTCTCACATGGGCATCGGGGATAGTTTCCCACATGGATTCGGTAAGTCTCGAGTCATGAGGTCACTAGGTCAATTAATAAGATCATAAATTTAATATTAAAAATATATTTATATTCATATTAAAATGTAAATAATATTATATATATGAATTTTATAATATACTAAAAGAGGATGATAGAGATAAAACAAATAATGAGGGAATGAAATTGAGAGAAATTTTTTTTAACAAATATATATATATATATATATATATATATATATATATATATATATATATATATCAAATTTATTTGGTAATAAATGAAATGAGAGTATTTGAACCTTATAAAAGTTCAAATGTCTAGGAGTCTGATTTTTTTGGTTTTTGTATCTATGCTTTAAATATAGATAAATGCCCCAGATTTTTTGTGTTTATTTATAACCATGCTAGAAATGGAGATTTATAAACAAATAATAATAATAGAAAATAGATATGAGATAGAGATTAACAGCTAAATGAAACGAAAAATTACATAGAATTACTTAGTAGAGGAGACGTGGTCGAAGAGGGAGGAGACACAGGCAAGCGTGAGGTGGTGAATCGAGTGCGTTGGATGGGAGTATGTTGGACAATATAGTAGTCGACGAGTGATGTGTAGTAGAGGCCTGGATATTGGATGGCATCACATCGCGCCCATATAAATTCCGTGGAATTCTCATCGGAGGAAACTTAGAGTTGATGCTTGGACCGACGAAATCTTGGTGGCGAGCGCATTTAGGTTGGTGGTGGTGACACTCACGAGGGCGGAGTGACAGGTGGGTTAGCCCGTCCATGCGGCAACCGGGGGGAGAAATATTATTGATATGATTAAATTTTAATTATGATTATCGATTAATAAAATAAATAAAATTATTTGTGATAGAATTATTTATGAGATAATTTTGATGGATGAGATTCTTTTAATTATTTATCATGACCCTTTGTTCTCATTTATGATCTCTTAGAGACAAAATAATTAATTATTAAGATATTATAGATTTTTTTAATCTCTTTTTGACCTTAATTCATCCTTTATAATAGTTCTGTAAAGGATAGAAAGATAAGAGAATACAAGTCTAGCTCTCCTTATAGATCAATGCTTTCGAATCCGATGATAATGTGCTTATAGATTAGACAAATACTTTCTGAGTAGCATCGAAATGTCAACATCGTATATTTGATCTATTATTATTTAATTTTAGTTTTTGACATTAAGTTTTTTTGGTATAATAATAACATATTATGATTTTTTATGCTTATAATTGATATCAAAGTTATGTTTTGAAATCAAATATATTATGTTGCAAAAGTATTTTAGATCTATTTTGTATTTGGATATATGTGTTGATTGATACCATTCGTTTGCGAAAAAGTGTTATCCGATTTTGATTTACGATAGTTGAATGTATTTGTTTCTGTTGTCGATTTATTTTTTTATCTAGTTTATCATGTGGCCTACTTGCGGGCGATGTGAGATTCTTCATGTTTGATCAATGGACCATTGTTGACAATAGTATTGTTGAGAGCAGCAACCTTCGATGGTCACTAGTTCAATCGTCGGTAGCGAGTGCACACACAGCGGAAGCATCGTGGGGTGCGGTAGCCTTGCAGGGATTGACCTACCTTGGTCGCAAGCGGTTGCAATAATGTAGTTGTGTACGACGACTACAACAGCATCGTTGTTGCTTGTGACGATTATAGTAGAACCACTACCTACAATAACTATAGTAGTGTCATGGCTATGACTGCTGGAGTAGTATCATTGCTTGTAGCAATTATAGCAACATTGCTACGACATTTATGAGTCACGAGCAACATCAACTGGACACCGAAGGCTAGCGACTTCTCGCGCAAAAGCGTGGGCACGGACGTGCTCCCAATAACCATCGTTGCAATCGTTGGGTGATACGTGTGCACAACCGCATGTGGGCACGGTGGCATAGCACTGCATGACGATCGAAGGTCATCGGTGCACAACCGCCTAGAGCAACGACTATAGGTCGTGCTCAAGCAATGACCTCGCACCGTGATAGTCAAATCGCCTTGCATAGTGACCATGAAAAAGAAGGTGAGAATTATTAAAAAAAAATATTTTTATCCTTTAAAAATAAAAAAAATATATTTTTATCCTTCAAAAATAAAAAATAGTATTATAGTATTTGAAGAATTCAATATTATATCTTTAATGTACATGACAAAGTTGTAAGCTCAAGAACATTGGGTATAAACATAGTTGAGTTTCTTCTCGTATAATTTATTCTTAATTTTATTTTTTATTAGTATGGTTCATTTAAAATTTATTATAATAAAATTAAGAATAAGTGAAACTTAAATGAGCTACCCAGTATATGCATATAAAAGAAATAAAATAAAGTAAAAGAGACTCATAATATTTTTCATATTACTCGAGTGAGTAACATTAAGAGGTTGAAGTATAATTTATAAATACTATATAAATTCATAAAAAAATATTTATAGTAAAATGTCGCAACTAAGGTTATGTGAACGATGAGTATAAGATTTTAATTAGAAAGAGAAAGGTATAAATATGATCTTTGTATATTTCGAATCAATGGTTATAGAAGTCTTTTTTTAATACTTGATAGATTGATATTAATGCCTTAATTTATATTACCAATAATAGAGATTCATTTTAATATGAGAACCAAAAGAGTATAAAATAATCATCATTTTAGGGAATCAATTTAAAGTGAAAGTGTTAGTAGTTATTGCTTATCGTTGATACTTAGATATGATTCATCTAATATTATGTTCATATAATTTTAAAAATTTGAGTTCTTTATCTATAATAGTCAAGATATTGTTTTTCATTGATAGAGGTAAACTCATTATGATTTAATAAAAGTTAATTTTTGACTTCTACATAATGGTTTGTGCAAAATTAATATGAATCTTGAGTTTATAATGATCATATAATAAAACATTAGAATGAAACTTGGTTTCATGAACTCCTTAAGATTATATATGCTTATATCTATGAGTTATTTCATATTCTATATTTTTATGAAGAAAGAAATTTTATCACTTTTATAGTCTCATACTATTGCCACTTTTAGGTATATATAAATAAAGTTAAGAGATAATTATATAAAATATTAAAAATTATCTAATCTGATAAGGGTAGTAAATTTTATGGTAGTTATGATGAACACGAGCATAATTCTAGTTCTTCTTATATTCCTGAAAAAACAAAGATTTGTGCTCACTATGTTTTATTAGATGTATTATAGTAAAATTAGATTAATGAAAGATAAAATCATACTTTTATATGTTTGGTTAGGAATATGATAAGTTATTTTTCTATACTTGAATCAATGTGAGGAGAAGCTCTGAGAATGATTATGTATGTTTTAAATATGGTTCCTAATTAGTCAATATCATCAACTTTTTTTTGAGTTATAAATTAATAAAAAATCTAACGTAAGATATTTATATATTTGAGATTATCCTACAAAGTTAAGGATCTTCAATTCAGATGAAAAAAAATAGATTCAAGAATTATTTTTAGGTATTTAATTATTTATCAAAAAAATTTAAAAGGATATATATTTCATTATTCTAATCATGGTGCAAGGAAAATTAACTTTAGTAATATAGGATTTCTAGAAAATAGTGAATCAATTGGAGTGAAAATTTTAAATTTTAATTTGATATTGCTATGAATTTTAGGATAGTTGATATGGATGAAGTATCTTATGTTATTGATATTAAAATATTTAGGAATAGAACTCTGTAAAGACTTTCAAAAAGAATATATTGATCGAGTCTTAGAGAGATTTAGTATATAATTTTGTTTAACAAATGATACAAATAAAAATTTCAATCAAAACAAATATTTTTAAAATAATTAAATAAATTAAATAAAGAAAAATATTTTTATGTATGTGTAGTTGGAAATCTACACGATATCAATTTTATAGTCAAAATATTGGGTATATATTAAAAATTTTCAAGAATAAAATATTAAAAGGATATAAAAAAATGATAAAATATCTAAAAGGATGAAGGATTATATGCTCTTATATATACATACATATATATATATATATATATATATATATATATATCTAATTAATTTAAAATTATATTCGATATATATAATTTAATTAATTAATTTAATATTTTTTAATCGAATACAATTTTAAATCCAAGCCATAATATATCGCAACAAAACATAACAACTAAATGAATGGTTGAAAAAAACATCGTTTTAAAGATATGAGATAGCTTAACCGATAAGTAGCAAAGTATCGAAATCAAATCGCATCTTCATTATTTATTTTTTAAAAAATAAAAAATCTTTGAAATAGTAGAAAACCATATATATATATATATATATATATCTCAAAAAATATGGTGTAATGATGCATGTATTCTTTTTTCTCGTTTGTCGGTGGATTCGGGAGCATGGATCGTGAATCCATGACCATCGATCCCGTACACGTGGAGAGCGCAACTGTATGGATCACCGGACCGTATGGTAACCACAAGACGGGTTAAGGAGCGACGGCCATCCTGCTGCGATGGGATTCAACGAAATGGCGCTGCCATTAGGGTTACATTGTGGCCCGGATACCGCTCACCGTATCGTGACCTTATCTCACCCTCTTCTTATCCTCTCACTCGGAGAGAACCCCCTCGTCTCCTCGGGCACTAATCCCTCCTCTCCTCTCCTTCCGTAATGGCGACGCAGGGTCGGGTCATCACTTGCAAAGGTAAAGTGGAGAGAGAGATCTTATCCTTCTTATTTTTTTTTTCGGTGATCGTTCGTCGGATTTTGTGTTTCTTCTGATTTCCTATGTGCGGATTTGATGTGCGAAACGGGAATAGCCGCGGTGGCGTGGGAGGCGAACAAGCCGTTGGTGATAGAGGACGTACAGGTGGCGCCGCCTCAGGCGGGCGAGGTCCGGATCAAGATACTCTTCACCGCTCTCTGCCACACCGACGCATATACCTGGAGCGGCAAGGTAATGATCCTTTGGATCGCTTTACTGAATCTGATTGGTAACTCCTCTACCACCTGCAATTTCATGAACCAGTTCTTTTTTGGATCTTGTGTTTATATCGTTTGTTGTTTCTGGATCTAAAGTCGTGTTTCTTTTGAGAAGCTTTTCTGGATCTGACAGCGTCAAATACAGGATCTCGGTGGCCACAGTGGAATACACTCATAATAGTTATGATCTCTAAGAATCTCTTTGATTGGAACCAAAAAACTGATGAGTAATGGAACTTGTCAGGAAATGTGTCTGTTAAAGACAGTTTAATAGAGAATAACATAAGGTTTGTTTTGTTTGATTGAATAAGGGGACTAGTAGTAGTCGAATCTGTTTATATATGTGCAAGCTTTTCTTGCAAACATCAAATTGCTTAGTGTGGAAACACCTCCATTTCTTTTTTATCATGTCTCTCTTTATTTGCATTTAGTTTCTTTCAGTGAAAACATTTGTCCTCCATGGATTTTACTATTTTTCCTGTTTCTAGAAAAAAATCATTGATCATGAGGTCCATCTCGCTTTGAGGAAGACACGGTGAGGGCTCTAATTGGACAGCTTGGTTTTTTTTTATAGAGAATTGATGACGAGCCTAGCAATCTAGGATGTTACTAACCAAGATGTCAAACGTGCTCTCATTGTTATGGTTGCTGATTTGATCATTGTGAAAGTTGGGTTTCATTTGTGTTCTGTTTGTTGTCTTAAGTGGTCTTCTATAAAATCCTCAAGGCTCTTCGCCAACTCGACTTCATCATCAAGTGCAAAGATGTGTCTCCTTGAATTCAAAATTCAAAACTACATCTTGTACTGCATCTGAATCAGCTTTCTAGAATGTGTTTATATTGTGGATATTCAGCATCCAGGCATGATATCCTAGCTAAAGTGCTTTATCTCTGTTACACATGGTTATACCTAGTTAAAAACTTGTCTGACATCTTTTTCTCTTCTTCTTTTTCAGGATCCTGAAGGTCTTTTTCCTTGTATTCTTGGCCATGAGGCTGCGGGGTATGGCTTAGTGATGTCATGTTTTCGTTAGAGAATGATAGAGCTGCTTTTTATGGAATTATTATGTACATTCCATTTTCAGAATTGTTGAGAGTGTAGGAGAAGGGGTAACTGAAGTTCAACCTGGGGATCATGTTATACCTTGTTACCAAGCAGAATGCAGAGAGTGCAAGTTTTGCAAATCAGGAAAGACAAACCTATGTGGTAAAGTTCGTTTGGCTACTGGAGTTGGTGTTATGTTGAATGATCGCAAGAGTCGGTTCTCTGTGAATGGGAAGCCAATCTACCATTTCATGGGTACATCAACCTTCAGTCAGTATACAGTTGTTCATGATGTTAGTGTTGCTAAAATTCATCCACAGGCACCTCTCGAGAAGGTCTGCTTGCTTGGCTGTGGTGTCCCTACTGGTAATTTTTGTGAACTGTAACAGTACTATATATTGCAAATTCAGAATAATTACTTCATTATTTAGATTTGTTTTCTGCAAATTTGACTTGAATGTTTGACAGCTGAAATTTTCTCAACTGAAAATTTTATTGTTTCCACCTGTTGTTTTCTTAGCATGCATGCTTTAGTATTCCAGGACTTGCAATCTTGACCATTGATATGCTCTCACATAAGCTACCTGGCGGCATGCTTTAGGACTATTATCTTTGTGTTTATGTTGCTTAAGGAAAACAAATTTTATAGCAAGCTATTAATCATGCAAATGGCATCACTTTCCCAATTTTGTTGCTTCCAGTTCCCTGCCCAAGGAGCTGGGCTTGTCACTCTTGTTTGTTTCTTTTCTAGCTTCACATCTTTTTCCTTAATTTAGTTTTAGTTTGTGATTATTCTGTTCAAATTTTTCAGGTCTTGGAGCTGTATGGAATACAGCAAAAGTGGAAGCTGGTTCCAATGTTGCAATTTTTGGCCTTGGCACTGTTGGGCTTGCAGTAAGTTATTCAAATTACCCTCGGATTCATTTAAATAGAACCCAAACAAGTTATAAGTTTTTCTCATAGGTCGCCGAAGGAGCAAAAACAGCAGGCGCTTCACGAATCATTGGTGTTGATATTGACAGCAAAAAGTTTGATATTGGTATTCATTATCTCCTTTAAAACACATTCTTAGTTTTGTGATAATGTTGTATGCGTGGGTTCAGTTTTCTGCCAATCATTTTATATGTTGTTCATCATCTAGTTGTGTAGGATCTGAATAGATGTACTTTTGTCTCTTAGCAGTCAGAAGCAAGGATTTAATTACCCTTCCGAAACCAGTTCCATAACCTATCAGGCCAATATGGTACTGATATGCCAGATGGTATTGACCTATACAGTCTGCTATCATTAAATAAAGCAATAAAAAAAGTGATTGAGCATATATTTGTTGGTATTTAGTTATATGTTTCGATACTGATATTTGTTTGGATTTATAAACATCAATCACTACGCTTGTTCCGATGAAAGACATTCACATCGAACATTGCCACATTTATAATTTTTCACATTGATCTTCTTGTTAGGTGCTTGGCGTTCTTGTAGATTGTGTTGAATGCCTGCTGGGAGGAGTTTCAGCGGGGAGTTACATAGATATTGTTTCTATTGAAAAGCTACTATTATGCATTATGAAGTTTGAGGGTATGAAACATATTCTATGTTGAAGGGGTCAGCTATTTGTTATCATCCATATTTGTGAAGATTTTGTGGCGGCTCTAACAGTTGACCATAAGTTGACCTAAGTCAACCTTCTAAATTTGGTTAACCATTGATAGCCAGAGTAGCTTAGTGGAAGAGACTTCTGCCAAACCTGAAGGTCCAATGGGAGGGCAGTGAGCTTGGTTCACTATGATTTATTTCAGAGTAATTGTCAAAGTTCTTAAGGTTTTTAAGTGAAATGTGTTCCTTTTTGGTGTTACCTCTCTTGGAATAACCAAAGTATCCTTTATCTCTTAGATTGAAACAACAAATGATCATTCAAATCATTCTAAGATTCATTTATTCTGAAAATAAATTGATAGAGAACCACTAGAATGCCAGTTTCATCTTTAAGGTCATGTTATATTTGCATTTTGAGTTAAAAACTTTCAGTAAGACTAAAATGTTCCTGGTTTGTTCCTTTTCATAGTTCAACTCTTCTATTTAATTGTTTGCAGCAAAGAAATTTGGCGTTAATGAATTTGTGAACCCAAAAGACCATGATAAACCAATACAGCAGGTCATTGTTGACCTTACGGATGGTGGTGTTGATTATAGTTTCGAGTGCATTGGAAACGTCTCTGTCATGAGAGCTGCTCTTGAATGTTGTCACAAGGTAATATTTTCGGTGTTTTTCATACAATGCTTCAAAAAGTAATATTTCTTTCAAGAACTTTATCTTTGAGCCTTGGATTTAACTGGATATTTTATTTTTCCAAAACCGGAAAATGAGTATAAGATCTGTAATTTTGGTCCAAATAGAAATAGACTGCATTCTTTTGTGTTTGTGGTCCAGTTGCAGTCACTGATGCAATGAGTTCTTCCCATTGGTATATTTTCTTAAGAATACTGCCACGACTACTTATATCTTTTTCATGAATGAAAAAATTACAGGTCTAGAATCAAAAATTTATTAGATAGTCTAGAATAAAAAAATTTCCTCATGTTTTCCCAAAATTTCTGCATGTATCATGAGTCCTCTATTGCAATCTAAACATCTTCATTCTCACATCTCTACCTTATCATTACAGGGTTGGGGCACATCAGTTATCGTAGGCGTGGCAGCTTCTGGTCAGGAGATAAGCACGCGGCCTTTCCAGCTTGTGACCGGACGCGTTTGGAAGGGAACTGCATTCGGTGGCTTCAAGAGTCGCTCCCAAGTTCCTTGGCTCGTCGACAAGTACATGAACAAGGTATCTGCCTTCAACTGTGATGTAAAAGGAGTAATTAAACATGACATCAATTGGCATTTCAACTCCACAAATGCTACAGGAAATCAAGGTTGACGAGTACATCACCCACACCATGACACTCGAAGACATCAACAAGGCCTTTGATCTCATGCACGAAGGTGGTTGCCTCCGCTGCGTGCTTGCTTTGCAACCATGAAGTGAGACCCCTCGTTTCCTTGTATGCATCTTTCGACGATTTTCTCTCTTTTGATGTGTACGAATCATTTTAATCTCGCATGTGTTGTTTCCGCTGGCTTGTTCATGTTCTAGTTTAAATTTGCTTTTAAGCTCTATGGAATCGAAAGGCTTAGCAAGCCTCTGCTTGTTTCCCTGAACTTGTGTTAGATCATAATAACGTAGTTTATCTGCTGAGATCATCTATGTCAAATGCTCCACTAATTTTTGCCCCATTTCTCATCACTTGCGTCATAACAAATGGTTTGATCAGTGGAAGAGATGTAAGTACGCATCGATCAGCTGTTGCCAAAGTCATTGATTCAAGTGCAAGAGAATGAATTCATTCTCTAGATTTCATTGAACTTAGTTGCAAGAGAATGAATTCATTTCATTGATGACCTATTCTTTTCCACTTTCACATCAGACTATAGACTGGAGATTAGATACTAAAGTCGACTTAAAGCCACATAAGACGTTCTATAATAAGCTCGAGCTCGCCTCGTTTAGTGTTGGTGTTGATATTAGGCAGCCGATCCTAAAAAGTTGGATCCATGTTTGGTGGTTATGTTTAAATCCGACCCGTTACTGAAGTAGACGAGATTTAAGTGCAAGAGACTGAATTCATTGGTGAGCTCCTTTACCACTTTCACATCAGACTAAAGACTGGAGATTGGAAGCTAAAGTCGACTTAAAGCCCCATAAAAACGATCTATAATTAAGCCAATCTCGCCCCGATAATTGTTGGTGTGGATGCCAAGCGGCCGATCCTAAAAAATTGGATCCGTATTTGGTGGTTGCATTTACATCCGACCCATCTATACACCAACACGGTGGAACCCAATAGCTGCGTGACATTTTCGTAATTGGGCTACCTGCTCGGGATATATTGGACAAGGGCAAGATGTAGACTCTCTCGCTGTTAGGGTTTCCGATTGCTCCTCTGGAAGAGAGTTATCGGGGATGGTCCGGCGGGGGCGGCGTTGGAGGTCTCAGGATCCATGGCCATCTTTAGGGTAATCTCGATCTGAATCTTCGAAACTGTCTATTTGTCGATCGACTCCCTTTTCGCCTACAAGAGTCCTATTCGACTTGTTAGCTCTTCGCGTACTTCGCTTTAGATTGTTGCATCTGATCCTTGTTGATGACGGCGGATGGTGGCAGTTTCATCAGTATCAGGTGGTGGGTAGAGCTCTTCCAACGGCGGCGGTGGAGCACCCCAAGATTTACCGTATGAAGCTGTGGACTACGAATGAAGTCAGAGCTAAATCCAAGTTCTGGTAATTTTATGTTGGATCCTATCTTTTGGATCTGTGTTCTATAGCATATATGTTGGCTTCTTTTTCAACACGTTTGCTCGTTGTTATTAATTGTTTTATCTTCCGATGTGCCTTGAGGATTTCAGGTACTTTTTAAGGAAGCTGAAGAAAGTGAAGAAAAGTAATGGCCAAGTTCTTGCTATTAATGTGGTTTTTTTTCGTCTTATTTGGTCCCTTTTTCTCAAGGAATGTCATGGGTTTGGTTTCTCCTTTGTATGTCCTGTATGTCATCGACCAGAAACTAAGTTTTCTTGTTAAACTTTGATAGCTAATCTCACCTATTAGATATAGATATAATTATTAATTATTGATACTAAATGGATATTTAGGTTGATGCTTGATAGCCTTACTAAAGATAAATGGAAACGTATGTTTGTCAGAGATTATTGGAATCATTAGTATGCTAACAAATTGTTGAGATATAGCTCACCAATGATGGTATATGATGAATGAAATGCATTAAGCAAATAAGGAACTAAATCTTATCAATGACATCTTCGTTTATAGTAGTACAGCATGTAAAGAAGTAATATTGTGTTTCTGCATATAAAAGCCAATTACATGGTCCATGTCTATGCCTGGTTTGATGAAGTTATTTACTTTTTAATTTGTTGTCAAAATGAGTGTCTATGGAATTAAAAATTGTTAGTCGTGTGGTTGAGATTAGGTTGACATATGATTAGTATCTTGATTTTGTATTATCAACATCAAAATGGAACAACAAATAAATAGGAATGAGGCCACATTGTCTAAGTAACAAGAAAATAGCACTCAGACAATTCCATCATTGTCTTTAATTTTGAAAATTGAAAGATAAAAAAAAAGAAAAACATTGAAGAAGGGGAACAAGAAAGAGAACAACTCTAGTTGATGGGGTTTCGAACCAAAAAGATATGTAGAAATATGCTTTCCTGATTATTGGAGGAAAGATATCTTCTTTTTTCCTTCTTGATGACTTCAAAGGTTTTCTCCACTCCGTGAATCTAAAGTTCAGCAAGCAGTGGATCTGGTCTGCCATCGGAGCCTTGAGTTACCACCATGGGTAACTCCAATCTTGAGTTACCTCCATGAGTAACTCCGACATGTATTGCAGTGTACTGTGGTGGTGGCAACGGTTGAATATGATCCCTCACAACATTAAGAACTCCGTGGATGAGTTGAGAAGCATTCATGGCTTTAGTGTCGCTTGACGGGTGCGATGTGATTGGCTTAGCTGAAACATAATCTTCCTTTGGGGCTGAAGAGGACTAGGTTTTCTTGGGCTCATAGTGGTCGATCGGGGGAGGTTCAATTTACTGGTTAGCCCGAGGAACACTCAAGGTGCATGGGGCAGTTGGGTTGTGTCTACAACCAATCTTACATACAGGAGCATCATTTCCCTTCACACCTCTGAGAAGCTCCATTTTGCCTACAATACATCAAGAATGGTCGTAATGCCTACAGGGCTTAAACCATGCTTTGACACCATTTTCATGACCCTAATTGACCATTAACTTGTTGAGCCGAACCACAGACCCACAAGTTAATGATAGTGATAGTATTTGTCCAAGTATTTGTTCACTTCCAATCTGTAACTATATTTAGGTGTTATACCTTTTCTATTCGTTGTTTTGGTTGAAACTAAATGGACTTTTCGATTGGACCCGTTGATCAAGTATCAATTGGCTGTAGCTGATTGACTTGTTCTTCCTAAATATCTATATATTGGCTCCCATCCAACCTGATCTAATCCATTTAAACCCAGTTACCTATGTATACATTAGTCTTCCTTGGATGTACTCTTTCTGGTTGAATTAGTTTTGGATTTTATTAGATGTAAGGCTTTCTGCTTACATTGATATGCATGGTATCCAATCCATATTCATATCCATGTCTGGATTTCCAAAGTAGTGGTTGGCATTATAAATATGCAAGTGTGGATATACGATATTTCCATTTTTGTGACCACATTTGAGTTTGCATGGATGCAGAAATTTATTTAGGTAAATTTTGTATAGTTAATTTTCAAATGCCATGATGTTTAGTTCTATTGGCGAATCTTCTATCACCTTAAAAATTATTGGCATTTCTTGCTTGACTAGTCTAAACAACAAGCTATATATATGAATATTGGTGAATATGAATTTAAAAGTTGAAACATCACAACAACTTGATATGTTAAACATCACCTTAACCTATATTTGTCTGATCAGGGCATTTTATAATTAAACCCCAATTTGTCCTTGTCAGGGCTGGCTCATCATGCACATGGATGGATTACTAGGATCCCCATGAGTGATGGTGGGATCCAAGGGCCCTGTCATTCATTACATTGTTACCTCTATACTCGATGCATGCCTGTGTTAGACCAAATATACACTGGGATGCATAGTAGGTTGCTAATATGGTCTACATGGTACACATCACAAACAGTTGTTACTAGGGTATCATCTTTGTCAGGACTAGTGAATGAAACATGCATGGTTTATGCCTACAAAAACAAGCACTTATAAGATAGGAATGGATTGTAAATCACATACAAATCAAATACTTGACATGCTATCCATATTCTTATGGTGAGTACTTTTATAAATCTGACCTTTTTTCCCTGAAGAATCTATGGCAAACTCTGTGACTTGTGCTTATAGTGCGAGTTGTATCAAGTTTTTCATACTGTCCCAATAAATGTTAGTCTAGTCATACATCAAAACTAGGGTTTGCAGGTAGCTGTCTGGAATCTTCTCTTCTCTGTCAAGACCTAATTGTTGTGTTATATATTGTAGGATTCTAAAAGGTCTTATCCTCCTTAGCCTATTCTTTTGTTCATAGGCTGTCAAACCACCTGGGTGGTCCTAGGTGGTGACTAGCTCAAGAGCCCAAGTCGGATACCTGTATAATCGAAATGTTTATAAAGTGTATATTGATTACATGGGATATCAACTAACAACAATAAACTTTTGTATATGTTCATGTAAAGTAATCGAAAGAAATTCTGATGTCAAACATATATAGGCATGCTAGTGCTTAAGATATTCAGGATATGTATTGTCTTTTACTTACAACATAGATTTCCATCAAACAATTTGATCTCTAAAAATTATAGGGTTTACAAAGTCAATTGACCCCATGACTTTACTGATTTCAACATTTTATCAACGTCATGAATTGACCCCATAAATTGTAGTCTGTCAGTCTCATCCATGCCCTTTAGCAGCCATTCAGTCTGTAACACAGTTTCCCCAGGCAGTCTACAGAGCCAAAGCAGTTCTTCATAGTACATGATATCGTTTCTTTGATGTACAAGCTAAATCTGGAGCTAAATTTTGGCAGATATTTGAGAGGAAGCCAACAAAGATCAAGAATTATGGCATCTGGCTGCGGTACCAAAGCCGAACAGGTTACCACAACATGTACAAAGAGTACAGGGATACTACACTGAACGGTGCCGTGGAGCAGATGTACCACGAGATGGCATCCCGCCACCGAGTCAGGTGCCATTGCATCCAGATTATCAGGACTGCCACCATTCCTTCCAAACTCTGCAAGCGTGAGAGCACGAAGCAATTCCATGATTCTAAAATCAAATTCCCCCTCTTCAAGAAAGTCAGGCCCCCTACCAGAAAGTTGAAGACCACTTTCAAGACCTCCCGCCCTAATCTCTTCAAGTAAAAGAGAGTACTCGAGCACATTCTCCAGAAACTTTTGCATTTAGTTCATGCATTGTTGGATGAACTTAAAATGCCGCGGTCAGAGATTGTGTTTGTGTAGGACTTTTGCAGAGAGATTTTGTGATTTGGATTAGGAGAATTCATTTCTCATTTTCAGCATGTTGTTGTTATAGCGGATGTGATCTTATGAATTGGATTAGCTATTCCTGTTTAATTTTTTGTGCTTAAATGTTCTTATACTTGTTAGCGTCGATAAGGGTAATCCAATCTTCCATGACTTGGCAGGCGTCGAGCTGAAGATATATCCATCATATATCCACATCAAAAAAGCGGATATAAGCGATTCTGCTGCAGCATTTGATTCCTCTGGTGATTTCCTCTTAATAGATCTGAAGACTGGTCCATCCGTCCGCTTGTTCGCCGCTTCCCTCTTCTTGTTCGCCGCTTCCCTCCTCTCGGTCTGCGGAGCGAGCATCAACCAAGAATAAGGAGAAAGAACTCCGATCTCTTCACGCCCTCAAATCCTCTCGATTATCCTCTGGTAAGGTGATTCTGTTTCTTGCTCTGTTACATCAGTTGCTGCCTTTTATACGTTTTGGATACTTACGACTTTGATGCGTACCGTACACGAGATTTCGCCACAGTTTATGCTGAATCGGAGTTGATCTTTGGCAAGAAAACGAGCATTGTCGGTAACCAGATTCGATGATCGAAGGGTTAGAAATCCATCGAGTAGCCAACCAAAACGAATGAAATATTGCCGTCATGCTTTAGGTCAGGGATGACAGATTAGCTTTCGCCAATAAGAAAAGCTTCGTACGAGATTGTTTGGGGAAAATAGGAAAAATATTATTAATATCTTGATTAGCCTAACATAGTCTTAACTTATATATATATATATATATGCAGAATTGTCCGAAGTGGTTTCGAGGTTGAAGTGTCGTGTTCTTGAGGTACCACCAAGACTGAAATCGAGATTGGCTTCTTGGTTCAATCTTTCTGATGTTCAAATTAGTAATCTAAGGTATATAAGCATGGATACAAGTAGCCAAGAGAAGTTTTTTTTTTCTTTTTCTGTGTTAAATATGAGCTTTTATATTGGTCACGAAAAAACTTTATGATTGTCTTTCTCTTTATAAATAACAAAAAAAAGATTTGATTGTCTTTTTCGTCATTAATAAATGAGAATGAAGCTTCTGATTGTTTTCTCGTCATAAATGACAAGAATGAAGCTTCGTCTTATCCTCCCTCGTTAGGCACCATGTGACAGTGATATATCGAATGATTAGTCATTAGTATATCTTTTAGCCTATAAGTAGAGGTAATGGGTGTTGTTGGAGTTACAGAGATAAGTAGGCAGTTAACTTGAGTGGTGCACACAAAGACCAACAACAATACGATCACTTGAGTTAATCGCTCGTGGTTGCATAACCGATTGTCATCTACCTTTGTGATTCTAATAGTGCCCATTATCTTTGCTTGTAGGCTAAGACAAGGGATATACTAATGGTTAATCATATGATGTTACCATCATATAGTGCCGAATGAGGGAGGATAAAATAAAACTTTCTTCTTATCATTTATGACGAGAAAACAATCACAAACTTTATTCCCATCATTAATGATGAGAAAGATAACTTGTTAATAAGAGAAATAATTGTAAGTTTCTTTAGTGCTTTTTACGATCAAATATAAAAGCTCGTCTTTAACATTGAAAAAGAAAAAAAAAAAACTTCTTTTAACTACTCGTGTCTATACTCATATAAATCGGATAACTAACTTGAACGTCGGAGGGATCAGGTTGAGAAACATTTCTTGACCTCGGTCTTTATACAAATAGCATCTCGGGAGCATGATGCTTTCACTTTAGAAACACTTCGGATAATCATACGTATACATGTTCGGACCACATCGGGCTATTCAAGTCGTCAATGATGTTTTCTCTTAATGAAATTCATCATAAAGCCACTTTTTTTTTTTTTTTTTCATTTTTTTGCTTTCCCGTGATGGTCTTTTTAACTAATCCAATCGAAATGAGCAAATATATTATTACCATGCATAAGGATAAGCTTTGCTTGAAAAGAAAAGGAAGCACAGCTGTTTACATCTCAAGATTATGACAAGCCTCCGTTTTCTTTTCAATTTATTGTTTCTTAATCGATTTTGGTATGGAAATCAACCCATAATCCGAATGTTCTTCTGTTTATGAATCTTACTGCCTCTATCCACATAACTCTTTTGTATCCGCCTGACATCTTCGATCATGTAAGTTGGTGTAGGCTATTTTACCAGCCCACCATGATGTTTAGCCCTTAAATCTAAGAGAAGAACAAATTCCTATAGAACCATCTTGATCTAATTTTGGGACACGCAAACCTGAAGGCAGTCTGGCCTACAAGATGTGCTCCTGTTGTTAATGATGTTATGTTTTCACTAGCTTCGTGGAATTAATAGTTCATTGTTCTTTATTTCAGTCCATTCAATTCTTTTTTTTTTCATGAATTAGTCGATCCCCTGGAAATGGCTCTTACAATTCTCTATTTACACCAGTGCATGTCTTGTTTATGTAAGTTGTACTGTTATTTGTGATCTCAACTAAAGAAAAGTTATCTATTTGTATGCTTTAAGATGAATGATGATAGGTACTAATGCCAATATTTAATGCCATTACTGACTTCATGATTGTATCTGACTCATGATCTCTCATAAATGTACCCTACCAAAGAAAGTACCCTACCAAAAAAAAAGATCTCTCATAAATGCTTATGATTGGCTGTATAAACTTGTTAGATAAATTATATGTAATTGTTGATGCACTAATAGCAAAACTCAATTGAAAAAAATAGATGTTTTATACTTAAAATGAATGATGATAAGATACTAATAGCAAACAGAAATGTTAAATGCCATTACTAAATTAATGATTGTATTCACCTCATGATCTCTCATAACTACTTAAGAGAGGATGTGTAAACTTCTTAGGTAAATTATGTAATTATTGATGCACTAATAGCAAAACTTGATCAGGTTAGCATAATGCCAGACCAAGGATGAAGAATGCTGCAGCTCCCTCAAGATCCTTTCTCCCTTCCATTCTTAGTGCTTTCCAGTCAACCTGTGCTGCTTTTTGGCCCCTTTTTTTGTTTTTCCTTTTCTTTTCTCATTCATTGTATTTTGTGAAGATGATTCATTATTTGTGACGGTCAATTCATCCTTGTTTGTTGTCTTATTGGAATCAAACATCTTCTAGAATAATATGTACTTTCTACTCTCGTTTTTGACCACTCATGCATTCCTTGTGTCTGTGGGTATTATGCTTCCATACCTTCTCAGTTCCACAGGATGAGCATGACAGGAACTCTCATGGCACTCATACTCGAATCATTCGTGGCTGTATCAGAATACTCTCGTCAACCTTGGAATAGAAGAAGAATCCAAGAGAGATGGAGAAGACAGTGTCAGGCCATTCAACCCTGTGAAGCCAAATGGGCAAGCCAACTGGGATTTCCCATATTTGCACCGTTGCACAGACTTGAACGCAAACTGCATCCCGTGAAAACGAGGGTTGCAGGGGTGACTCACCCGTGAAAGTCCGGCTAATCGGCGCGGAATTCTAGTCTTCATCGTTGACTACGCAACCCGATCAACGTTTGGGAGGTCAGAAGAACTTTCGTCGCCGCACCACGTGGGCGGTGAGCGGACGCCCCAAGCTACCGCGCAGGTACCTTTGATGGCCTCATCGGAACCGTCCATCCATTTTGGGTTCGCCAACGCGAACGGTCGAGATGAAAAGTTACGGTGGGATGAACGGTTCTATGGAGGCCTTTCGCGGAGCCACCGATGCGCACGTGGCTGATCTCCCTCACCACAAGTTCTCCCAATCGGGGCCGCTCCCGATGGGGACATCGCCTCTCGACCGTTGGATCTCGATCGGAAGGTTCATATCAGTGCTCGCTACGTTGAAATTGTGATTCTCCTTAATTAATTATCTCCGGACGCTGTGCGCAAGGATTCTGGTCGTATGACAACCCTAGTGCCTCTCTTCGTCCGTCAGCATCGACCGGGAACCCTAGATGAGATCGTCCCGCATTGATTAGAGGAACTCCCCTGATCATCGATCTTTCTTCGATCCTTGGCAAGCCGGACAGGGGCGATCCTTTTTCCCCTCACCTCCCTGGTCAATTGGTAACGAGATCCTTCTATTCGCTCCTAATTCCACTATTTTGTTGATTGGATTTCTAGATTCGAGGGTGAAATCGAATGCAATAAGGTTTTCACGGGAGCATTTCACGTAATGAGGCGAAATCCTTTTGTGGTTGTAGTTATCGATTCGTGAAAAATTGCTGCTTTCTTTGGAGGTTTTCGCGTCGGAGCGAAATTCTATTTTAGTTGTTGTATTGTCAGAAGAGCTGCCGCAAAGATTCCATCTTTCTATTTATTTTATTTTTCTTGCAATTTATTTGGGGGATAACATTGAGATCTTATTGATGGTTTTGCAAGAACGGTGGCGTCAGATAACATCATACATCTCGATGATGTAATTATGGATCAAAAGTTCTGATCGAGAAATTACATATCAATGCACTGGTGTCCCCTGGCTGGGTGGCTGATCAAGTTGGTATTAGTTTAACCTAAATTGGGGGAATTTCCGCTGCCCTATTAGTCATTGTAGACAATCGAATTGAATTGAGAACTGAAGATTGAAATGAGGATTAGCAGAGTCGAGAGGAAGAAGGAACATTGTGTACAGATGGGGCATGTGGGTGGAAATAGATTTCTATCCTTATTTGATTTGAACTAGTTTTCTTTAATGATGTTTGTACAAAGGATAATGTCTGTGACCAGAAAAGAAACTTTGTTTCTCTCTAATAATCATATATAATCTCAGCTTTTGCCAATGAATCCCTTATAAATGATGGAAGTAAAATATTACTAATATGGGGTAAGTAGATATAATATGACTTGTGTTGCATTCTAGGTTGAAAACTGGTCTGTGCCATATTTAGCTCTGCGTTTCAAGTTGTAGGAGTCATAAACTGATGTGCTTTGCTGCAACCGTGTGTTAGATTTGGTTAGAGAAGAATCCAAGCATTAACTTGACTGAGTATAAGATTTCATGAGTGTAAAGGAAGTTGTTGAGCAAAGTTTGCAAAAGAGGCCGTTGTAAAGAACACTGAGAAATAGATAATTTTCTTTTTACCGTTGAAACTTATCTACCACATTTGTTTAAAGGATGAGCTTTGACGCCACGATGAAGTTGCTATTAAGTGATCTGGGTGACTAGGTTCAAGTCATATCAAGCGATATCTCAGCTTGCAGGGGTAAGGTTGTCTGTATTGACCCTCTCTAGTTCTCTCATTGGCTGGAAGCTCATGCATTATACTGCCCTTTCTTTGACGGGATGACACTTTTGTGATAACTTTAATATAACAACAGCAACAAAGCCATAAGTCCTAACGCTTTTGTGATAACTTTGATGTGGAACAAAATTAATTACCAAAAACAAGAAAGCAAATGCTCATGACTGATATGCTAAAGTATGTTTAGTAAATATGGAGTGGAAATAGTAGTGCCAATGCTTAATCAGTACCTATGGCTTTAGTTGTCTTTCTCTAAACAAAGTGTGTTGCCATATTTGGTGGCAAGAAGTGGAGCTCAAATCCATGATGCAACTACTTTGACAAAGTGGATTCATCAGCAATTTGTCATTTTTAAGAAAATTGGACTTTGTGATGATGAACATACTTTTAATCACAATCTAACACTTATGTTTTCGTTATCTTTTACTATTCCAAATATCATGGTGTATAATGCTTCCCTGATCATGATGATTTTGGATCTCATGGCAACGATGCTTATGACTCTCATCACTGGAAACATAGTACTGAATGGCTCATACTTCTTCTGTCCATATTTTATTTTATATTTGACATTTTGTGCAGGAGTTGAATTTTATGTTGCAGAAACATGCAGTATATTGTGTTCAAACCAAGGTCTGCCGTACCGAAGCGTACCGCCCATACCGGGCGGTACGTACCGGTCCGACAGGTTATCGGTATGCGGATCGCCCGGTACCGTTACAGTGCTACAGTATGAAAAAAAAAAATAAAATTGTCGGTACATCACGGTGTACCGCTCGGTACGCCCTGATGTACTGCCCGTTACACCGGTACCGTACCATACCGAGCCCGGGTCGAAACTCCGGTACGGTACGGTTTGGCAGACCTTGGTTCAAACTATGTTTTGCTTTGCTCTACAAAATGTTTGTAATACATTTCAAACTTTACAAATCATGATGCTTGTTTTGTGCTGATTGAGGATTTTAGATAACTTTCCAAAACATCTTGGTGCATTTTGCGCTTTTGAAATATCTTAATAACTATTTAACTTGGGATATCCTATGCAACAAGTTACTCAATTTAAATGTTGATAAAGATCATTGGTTCTATTTTAAGGGGATAGAGATCATCAATCCTTTTTATGCTGGTGGAGATTTTTGGAATCTATGTTTTAAGTGAAAAAGATAGTGATCTTGACTACCATTATTATTGCTATGCAAATTAAGTTCCTCCTTTTTTTCTAGAAGCTTCAAGTCTAACTTTAGCCAAGTTGTTCAGTTAATTAATTATTTATTTGCTGCGGTTTATTTCTTTGATTGACGAGTCTGCTTGAATTGTGTTCAATATCCTTAAAACAGTTAAAAAAAGGAGCTGGATGGATAGCACTGAAATGACAGGGCTGTATTTGAACTCGTGAAAGTTAAAAATGGCCTATATTGGTTTTCCTCTGCCTATTGTTTTTCTTTTATATCTCATGTTGGAGGCTGAAACTTAACTTATTACTGCCTAGTCTCTCTCTTAGATCTTTTAACATTCCTAAGTACGAATGGTTTCAATAGTTATTATGAGTTATTTGATTTTGTTATTTGGTCTGATATTATTAACTTATTTCAGTAATCATAGTTTCAGGAACAGAATGTTAAAAAGATGAAATGACTCATCCTTGGGTAGATGATTCAAAGTTCTCATCTTCCACGTCACAAACTAATTCACACACTGTTTTTTCACGGTCTACATTTGATTCCAGCTTGAAATGCAGGTGAAGGAATATTTCATTATTACTTCTCTTGTGTCTTTTATTATAAGTAGTAATGCTAGGCCATCTCTGTTTCTTCTTTCCTTTTCCTAATGTACGTGATGGTTGCATTTGCAGTGCACTATAACAATATTCAGAAATGGATATAAAAATTTAAACCAGCAAGATTTATTGGATTTTTTTACCCTTGTTTTATGATGTTGGTTAATTAGGACTATCTTCACTTTCAAGTATTAAATTCTTGCGGAGAGAAAATGAGCATGCATCACATTTCTGGGTAAGTAATATACTAAATATTTGTTGCTGTTAACTTACTTTAGTTAGGGCTTTGAATTTATAAGTAGAGAATTAAATATGATTATACTAAGTAGGGAAGACTATAGTATGAAATTGAGAAACAGCTTAATTTGCATTAGTTTACCACATGATGCCCCCAGTTTCATTCTATATTGTTCTAGACGCCATACTAGCTTTTCTTGATCAAAAGACAACAAAATCTTGTAACTTTGGGCTTATATATAAGTTAAAAAGGGCAGCCTAGTGCATGAGGGTTCCTAAGAAGTTGCTTATTTCTTTGTTGAATGGTTAATCTAATTAAAGAATTGTAGACTGAATTTATATTGCAGATGCACATTTTGCTGCAATGTCGGTGAATGACTAGAGCAAAGAATTAGAAAGAAATTTGATGTTGAAGATGAGATCTTCATCTATGGTAAACACTTTTAGAAGGAAACTTGAGCTACCTTCTCAGAGAAGGTGATCTTGAATTAAGAATATGAAAAAGGAAGTTCAACCAAATCTTTAATAATTATTCTATCAAATAATGAGGTTATCTCATAGAGCATCTTTAATGTTTGATCAAATAATAATCATTCATATGTAGAGTACAAATTGGAGAATAACTTGGGACTGGTGTAGGAGGAGATGACCTGACTGTTGGATATGCCTAATTTGCTTGGTGTGGGTGTGAACTACCTATCTCTATCCATCGATCGTGCTATGGAGTTTCCTTATTGGTTGTCAAATAGATATTATCATTTAAGAATTCAGGGGTAAGCTAAGGCATGGCATTGAGAAATAAAGGAAATCATTCATCTAAATATGAGAGAGACTAAAGCCACTTTATCCCCCGACTTTGTTTCTTCTTTCCCACTTGTGATATCGTCCTATCCCTTCACTCTGTTGCCATCTTTCAACATAATCTATCATGAGGAGTCAGATCCTGTGTCACCTGAAAATATCTGTTCCAGGCAGATGTCCTTTTATCCAAAATTTAGTTTTGGATGAAATCTCATCAGTGTATTTGGTGAAAATTTCAGGTCGAACCAAATCTTATCACAGTTGATTGAAAAGTTGAAGGCTGGTTGAAGATGTTGATTATCTTTATATGTTAAATGTTGGTCAGAATTTGGGTTAAATTGGTTTGGGTTTGGATCATCCATAGAGAGATGGTTCATCTTGGGAGAAACCATAATGTAAAAGTGAGTCCAGGTCGAGTTTGGGTCTGGCATCTCTACAACGGTACATTGTGCAGTAGCTCATCTTGATTTCTTGAGAGCTGCACTTGTCTTGGGTTAGTCTCCATTGACAATTAATTGTAGGTGAAATTGTATGATGGAATTTCATGATATATATACTGGGGAATGATCGAGTATATCATTCGTGGAAGAGCATCACCATTGATGACTAACTATTGATGAACCTTGTCAAGTAAATTTAATGTGGGATGACTAAGGTGTGATGTTTACAATGGGTGAATTTGTGTATTAGCCAGTGATTTAAAAAGGTGTGCCAGCGTTTGAACGAGATGAGGCCCGAGTGCCTCGCACAGAAGCCGGGTGACGCGCTTTAGTGAAGCACTGCCTGGGTGCTCGCTTGAACCTAGGCATCGGCCGCCTGGACATGTGCCCGGTTGAAGGTGAGCAATTGTACTAGATGGTCAACTTTGATTTGATTGGACCAACTAAACATTATAGTAAAACCACCCCACCCCACCCTCCACCCACCCACCCCTCGCGCACGAGACCCCCAAACCCTACTTCACCACCCTAACTCACCTTTGGTCCCGTTGAAGGCATCAATGCGATGATGCTTATGCTTGCGCTCCCTTCGTCGACGCTTGCTTTCCCTGCCTTCGCTCTGATGCTTGCGCTCCCTTCGCCGTTGCCTAATCTTTCGTGTGTAGCTCCCTCTACTGTCAAGGGATAGGTTTGCAGCTTTCTCCATTGTTGTTGTCGCCATTTGTAGCTTCCTCCATCGCCGTTGCTGTCATCGCCGCCCTCTACTTCCCCACCTTCCATCGTCAGTGACTTCTTCGCCCCCTCTCTCCCCCTAACAATATTATAACTATTGTTAACAGTGAATTATTAATCCTTCAAACTGATAAGTAAAACTACTGTTACTATATTTTATATTATATATTTTTATACTGTACATTTTTTATTTTTGATATATATTTTAAAATTATATTATATTTTTTTATATTTTAATATTTTAAAGCTCCTTGTTTCTCTCAAGCGGGCGCTTAGTGTCTCAGGCGTTTTGGGACCTTGGTGTCTTTTGGCATCTAGTGCTTTTAAAAACACTGATATTAGCTACTAAAAATGGTATAAACTCAATATAGATGTCGTTATATTTATAGGCAACTGAGGCGTGAATTTTGATTCTTTATCTAGGCAATAAGTTCAACTTCCTCTATTATAATTATCAGGGAGCTTGCTGCAAGCCTTTTAGGAGTACACACAGGAAAATTCTTTGTGATGAAGGAAACATATTGAAGAAAAAAAATGCTGGGTCTACCTTTCTAGATCTGCATGCTAATTGTCAAGTTGTTGTGTATTGCTATATTATTGTCATGTATTTTCTTGTATCTTTATTTTAGAGAAGGAATCAAGATGCCCTGCTCGTGATGTGATTTAAGTTTATCCTGCTAGCTGTTTAGCGTTCTTTATTAAGTTTTAGCTATGCCATTACATTTTCTTTTCGGGGGTCTACTTGATCATTTAGTTGTATAATCTTGTTTCTTCCCAGTCATAGAAATGTTTCCCGGTTGTTAGCATGGAGGGAGATATCTCCTCGAGCAAAGCACTGTAGGAAGCGGCTGTGGGGAGAAGGTTTAGGGTGCACTGGTGATTGTGTTGGTCTAAGATGTGACACAGATGTCAGACATGCTTTGATGTCCTGGTAAAGTTCTTTTGAACTGTCTTGCTATCAAATATTTGCTATTTATTAGATAGCTGAAATAAGCATTCATTAGTCTGTAATTATTTCTTCTAAGACAAGGTCAACTATAGCTGTGAAACATGCACTCCTAAGTGCTTATTCTGTGAATAATATCCTCCTCAGGGTTGAAGCAGAGTCATTATGTTATTTGTCAGCAAGATATTGTCCTCTTGTGCCCCCTCCAAGGTCCACAATTGCAGCAGCATTTAGTTCAGATGGAAAAATACTTGCTTCCACCCAGTAAGTTTATCTCCTGTGCCTTAGCTTTATGCTTCAGTTAGTCACTTGACTAACCAAATCTTTGCAGCGGTGACCACACTGTCAAGATTGTTGACTGCCAAACTGGAAAATGTATAAAGGTGCTGAGCGGACATCGTCGAACACCTTGGGTGGTATGTGTACATATAGAGTTCAGGTGCATGCTGTGTGTAAATTTATAATAAACTGAAGTATTGTAATGTTTAGAACTATATGCCTCCTGCTATTTCCTTTGGAAAATACATTACTTCTTGTATTGCTTTTTTCCTCAAAAGTGTTGATTGAGACATTTTCAACCACTGCTTCTTTAAGGTGCACACAGCACTTGCTTATAAAGGATTTCAGTTTTCAATAAAATTTGTCATCATTCATATTCTCGAATGTTTGTCACTCTTAAGATGTATTATTTTTTCTTATGTATTTTAACAATAGGGTCCATATTTTTGATGTTGAAAGTAATACAAATAAGGATATGGTTTTTAAGAGATTAGATAATTTTGTTAAATAGTTCACTTAAATTTTCTCTGTTACCTTTATCATATTTATTCTTAACTTTAGAGTTATAGAAATTTCTTTTGAGAGCTATTCTTCAAATTTGCCATGCAGGTTAGGTTCCATCCATTATATTCGGATATACTTGCGAGTGGCAGCTTGGACCATGAAGTTCGTCTGTGGGATGCCCAAACTTCAAACTGCATTGGGTCGCGTGATTTCTGTAATATTTTGTCCCAATTTATATGTAGCCTTGTTATTTTGAACAGTCATGATCTTTTAGTTTGATTACCTTCTATTCATGGTGTATTACTCCGAGTCTTCTCTAGAGGTATTGGTAGACATGTGTCCCTTTTTCTGTATGCAGATCGCCCAATTGCTTCTATTGCTTTTCATGCCCAGGGAGAGATTCTTGCCGTGGCTTCAGGTCACAAGGTGAGATTTTCCTGTTGTTGTAATTTGTCTAACTTTGATTTTTATCCTTCTTCTGGGTGTGTGCTCATGGTATCAAGATTGTCATGTTCTAACTATTAATAAATATCATTTTGTAGCTGTACATGTGGAACTACAACAAGAGAGGAGAGTCTTCTTCACCAACAATTGTGCTAAAGACCCGACGTTCGTTGAGGGCTGTACATTTTCATCCACAGGCAGCACCATTCTTGTTAACAGCTGAGGTTGAATTGGTTTTAAACAAACTTCTGCACATTTATAATTTTTGCTGCTGTGCTTAATCTTCTGGTTTTCCAGGTTAATGATCTTGATTCTCCTGATTCACCCTTGACACTTGCAACATCATCTGGTTATTTGCACTACCCCCCTCCAGCTGTCCTTTTTGCGAACAGTAATAATAATGTCTGTCCACATTTGGAGATAGAACATTCTTTTTTTAATCTTCTTTTTACTTGTTCTGGTCAACTTCATTAAAGAAGAATGTCTTGCTGCAGAATGTCAGGGCTGGTGGCTTGGGAAGTATGCTGCAAAGAGTAGAATCTTTCTCATTGCTAACCAGTCAACAGAGTCCAGAAATCGGGAACCAGAATGACAACAAAACAACTCCTATGGATATAACTTCTGCTTCAAATGCTATAAAAGAAGATGAAGTTGCTGATCCTTTGCAGTCTGGAATTGAAACAACATTTGACCCTATCATGGAAGGAACAGAAACCACTGAGGTGCAGCCTATGTTAGGGGTCCAAACAAGAGTCTCCAGTATTCCTGAGAGGATGGATGTTTCCACTAATATGCCGGCTACTTCTCAGTCTAATGTGGCTGTCCTCAACCCTATTAGGCAGTCCAGGTCAGGTTTAGATGATGCACCTGCTATACCCTCGAGCTCCTTTCGTGGGGCTGACATACAGATGATTTTAAGAAACACAGATAGTGGACACCTTCATCAGTTGATTCCTTTCAGCGATCCTGCATGGTGGGAGCTGCCTTTTATTCAAGGTTGGTTAATTGGACAAACTCATGCTGGCTTGCATACAACAGTGCCAGTCAACAGTGCCTTTCAAGGGAACTCGATGGTTATTCGGGGAACAGGATCTGGCTTCCTGTCATCTGAATTACTCCATGCTCATAATGTGGAAGCTTTGGTTGCTTCTTCACCCATGGCAACCTCTGTTGGCCAGTCTAGAGTCGCTGGAAGATCTGGTCCTCGTCAACGATCACGCTCCCGTCTGATGGCTTCTACGAGTAATGGAGAAGGTTCATTAACTAACTCCCAGAATGATGAATCTGCACCTCACTCTCGTCCTAACAGTATCGAATCTGGGATTCCTACATCATTGGCTGCAGCTGCAGCTGCTGAATTACCTTGCACTGTGAAGCTAAGAATATGGCCACATGATATGCAAGATCCATGTGCCAGCTTAGATCCAGAAAAATGCCGTTTAACCATACCAAATGCTGTCCTTTGCAGGTGAAGTTATTTATGCTACCATTTTGTAACTTTTGTCTACTTGGCGTTTGCAATTATGGGGTTAGCATATTCTTTCTTTTCATAGTTTAGCATTAGAGTATCTTTGCATAAATTTAGTAGCCCACTGTATGGTCATAATGTACAAGGGTTTAAATGTTCTTTTATTGGTAGGGTCTAGTTTGATTTACTTGTATGCTGGTTAATGATACTTCAGCTGGAGTCCATTTCACAGTGTCATTCCTTGGGATGGTGATTCATTCTCAGTTAACATGGGCAATTAAATTGTGGATTACTCTTGTTGATGCTTTTGGTTAGTGCCATATAATTGAAGTGCTTACATGTTAATAACATTGACAGTGAAATGGGCACCCACTTTTCTCCTTGTGGACGATTTTTGGTAGCTTGTGTTGCATGTTTGCTGCCTCACATGGAAGGCGACCCAGGGTTCCAGCCGCAGATGCAACATGATTCTGCAGGTGCTGCAACATCACCAACACGACACCCGATTCCTGCTCACCAAGTTATGTATGAGCTTCGTATCTATTCTCTTGAAGAAGCAACGTAAGACCTGGACTTTGTTTGTTTGTTTACTACTTCCGTTTTGTCAACCTTTTCTTATTTCGCTTTTGACATTGTTTCATGTTTCTTTTTCCCTTTTGTTTGTAGTTTTGGTATGGTCCTATCTTCAAGGGCAATCAGAGCTGCTCATTGCTTGACTTCCATTCAGGTCAGTGCAGGAATTATGTTGTTTTGTTTCTTTCAATAAACTTAAGCAATTTAAGTTGTTAGCATTGAACTGAACTCCTCCACTGCCAACCCCACCTAAAAAAATATTATTTTTCCTTTGATGCGTCTATTGCCATCAACCCAGGTCAAAGAAGCTTAAAAGCACCTAGAGTTCTGATCAGAAAAGACAAATCATGTTGAGGGCCTCGAAGCATGAAGCTAAAAAGTGTACATGGAAGCAAAAAATAAATATCAAGATAAACAAAAAGACTATGAGAGTTAAGTGAATATTATAAGCTAAATGTCTGGAAGCTTAGAGTAGTTTATCACTTTATTGTGCTATAAGATGAAGAAAAGGGTATGAGAATTCCAATTTAACTAATCCTCTATAGATTGACTTTAATTGAAAACAGTAAGTAAATTAAACTTTCTTAATTTGGCTGATTCTGCAAGTGAACTAAAAAGCTTTCATTTGTCCTATTGTTGACAGCAATTGATTTGCACATTATATCTGCCTTTTTTAATAAATGTGCCAATATCTGCAATCTGATGCCAAAAGTAATCTTATGCATAGTTGTCATACCATTCCAGCTGTGTCATTCTTTTAAGCTTAGGTGGGTAGAGTAGATGACATGGTTGGTGATTAGTTTACCATAGTTTTGATGTTAAGATCTGACTGTGTTTGATGACTTGTTGATTTGCACATATGTCTTCTTAACAATTGCCTTCTAATGTCTATGGTCCTGTCCTATAATCTTTATTATGATGATCCCTAGGGTTCCCCAATGTCTAGGAGGGCTGTCAATGAATGAGGTGCCTGCCAATTTTTGGCTGAATTTTTGCAGCCTTATCCTCGTAAGCAGTGGTCAAACTCTAGGAGCAATCTAAGGTCTCATTTTATGTGAAAGAGGATCAAGTATCGCATAGGTTTTTGGCCATGTCAATATTCTACTGTTATTGTTGTATAGATTTGTCTGATAATTTGTGTATACATGGGCTTGATATGATAGTTTGCATATGTGGCATACACTGCAAATATATTTATTCAGTCTCTTTAGCATTGTTGTGTCAATTTGCTGGCAACCATACTTCTATTTTGATATTTTCCTGATCACTCTTTTTTCATTTTTTCAGTTCTCACCCACATCAGAACACATACTGCTAGCATACGGTCGGCGCCATAATTCACTTCTTAGGAGCATTGTCATTGATGGAGATAATGCTTTACCTATCTACACAATTTTGGAGGTAGTTATCAGTTTATTTTTTGCCATCTTTCTTGATCTTTTGTTGACAACTTAGCTGTAGATTCTGTTTCTTCTGATTAAATGTGACAAATGATTCGGTTCAGATGATTGTTATTAGCATACGTTGATTTGACAAGATAACTATGAGACTCATTGTCCACTAACTTATCCATTCTCACTAGATATTTTTCTAACAGAAATTTAGAAACTATGCTAGTTCAGGATTGAGGTTATTTTACAATAAAAATGATGGCCAACCATGACGATTATTAGAATGTGAATAAATCAAGGTCTAGATATTGCCCATTGCATAAGGCTCCTGCCAATGTAGGGTAGTTTTAGTTATGTGGGCAATCATATAATGACTCAAAAGCTCACCATCACAGTTCTTTAATGATTATTATTAGTGTTGATTTCAAGTCAGTTCTTTAATGATTCTGATACATATTTGATTTCTTTATTCATATGTGTTGTGAAATCTAAATATACTTTCTTCCTCTCGATGTACTTAACACCATAATATCCATGAGTACCATAATAAATAGTAACTCCTATTATTTTTCATCTGATTCCATTTTTAAATATTTGATTTTCAGGTCTATAGAGTTTCAGATATGGAGCTTGTGAGAGTTCTGCCCAGTGCAGAGGATGAGGTTAATGTTGCATGCTTTCATCCTTTGGTTGGAGGAGGTCTAGTTTATGGAACGAAGGTGAAAATTTTTTTTAGTAGAGTTCTTCAGAAATTCTTTCCACTTTGGACTGCATACACGTTTTCATGGCGAAGTGCAGGAGGGCAAGCTTAGGATTCTTCAATATGATGGCCCACATTTCTCAAATTGCAGGAATCACAATTTTTTTCTTGAGGAAAATATTAATGAGGTGTTGATCTTTTAAGTTTCTACCTTCATTTTTATGCATTTGTAAAAGCTACCACTTCATTATTTTGTTGTCTTCATTCTACTTTTACAACTTTAAGTTGGACAAGTTTAGTTTTATGCCTGGTAGATATATGATGTGTCTATGCATATAAAACAAATGACGTTGCTAGGATCTTGTACCTCATGGAGATTAGAACCCATAACTCAGTGGTGGATTTTCATCATAATATATTGATTTTCTACTTTGTTTTGGATTGTCATAGTTGTGTAATGCCATGGGGCCGGCAGAGAGAAGGTAGAAAGAATGTGGAGGGATGAGAGGCTAGAAGCATGACAATACACTCAGTAAGAGATAGCTATCAGCCAAGAAAAGAATTTCATTGCTTAAAATGTCTTAAATTCATTTTGTTATATCAAAAGATTAGTTTTTATATAGGCTTACAAGACTTGTATTTCTTCATACTAAAACTCAAGTTTTAGATCTTGTGACTCTAAAATCCATTCTAAAAAGACGTCTAACCTTTGGAACTCGAGGAACTTCGAGTCTTCTACACCTAGAATAAGACCTGACTATAAGAGTGTACTTGAACATAACTCTAAAGGCTTCCCAATGTGACAACTAAGATTAAATGAAAGCTCAACCAAAATCAGAAAGATGTTAGGAATCCAATATTAAATTGTTTTGAACACACTGTAGACTCAATAGGTTGTGGCAAATAGTTCAACTAGTAAAGTGGGATAAGCATTATTTCAAGATAATCTATACTTTAAATAGGACTTGAAAATCTCAAAATATGATTATAGTGACTCCCTAATATAGAAAATAAAAGCATGATAAAACTTTAAATTGAAAGTAATTTGATGTTTTAGTGGTGATATTTTGAATATGAAATTATATGAAACACATCTATTATCTATTTTTATTTCATTTATTGTCTTTCTCCTCAACTATATTTTTTTTTATAATTTTTATATTGACGAGTATCTTGCTTTGCTCGAGTGTCTAGATGAACATCTAGATGAGCGCTTGGAGCATCGGGCATTTCATAACTTTGGTGCATTTTAGTGCCTAGTGCCTTTGACAACGAGTTTATCTAGTCAACTCAAGAGGGTTTATTAAAAGGGCAAAAAAGTGAAAAAAAGAGGGGAGATCATTTCCTACACATAACAAGATTACAAAACAAGCTCTTGCCTCTTCATTTTCCACGACCACCACCGTCGATCGAGCAACTCTTCCCTCTGGTTATTCTTCTCTCTCCCGTTCTCTCTTCTCATCCGCTCTCATGTTTGGGGCAAACGAATGAGGGCGGGCTCCAGGTGGCTGTTTTCCATCTCTACATTCTCTTCTTCGTCCCCTGTTAGGTCCAACCCATTAGCGGAGCTCTCCACCACCCTCTTCATCGGAGGCAAGAGCCTGTGTCATTTTCATGTCCTTGTCTCTTGTTATTGTTCCATTTTACTAGTTTCATTGTTTTTTTCTCCATCCTCAATAATCATGAAATTGAATACAGTATCTGAAAGGACATCTTCATTCTGTTCGTTGCTCCCTCAGTGTAGCCTTTTGGCACTTCAAGGGTAACTGTTCTCAATTGAGTTTGCATGTGGTTGAAGAGATAACTTTCTTATCTGAAACTACCATGTGAACTAAATTCTGCATTATAAGTAAATTCAATACATTTTTTAAGGTATATTTATGAAATTTTGTGAAAAGTAAATCATGTTTTTGGATAGTCTCTTTTTTATACATCAAGCAGGCACAAATGGAAGACATGGTAGAAGATTTTGGTGAAGTCTATGAGGGATACCATTTGAAAGTCAGAATCATTCATCTTAAGTTAGACATCTGAAAATTGAATTAAGTGCTTTTATCTACAAACTTGGTTGAAACAATTTTTCCCTTGAAGTTGTCCATTTTGAAGAATAATACTGTAAAACATGAGATTCAGCTGTAACAGTTCTTGATGTCGATCATGTTGTTCTACATAGATTATCAGTTTGTGTTTCATTATCAACTTCCAATGAGATTGTTTCTCCAGTTTACACTCTTATAGCATATATTTGTGGAATCGAGTATTAAATTGATGTTGACGTAGTCTCTATGTTCCTTATAAAATTTGGTCATTGGCTACAGGTACATCAAATGCAGCATCTTAATGGCTATGAGCATGACTTGTAGATGTATCAAATATATGGTTATGAGAATAAACCATTGTCTTCTAGATGTATCAAATATATGGCTCCAAAGTGAAAAATAGACTGTTTGGACCAGCCAAACCCATGCCAACTGCCGTGCCAGCATTTCATATGTCATTGTGCCAATGTGTACCTGACCTGTAGTTGTCTGCCTAGGACCAGTAGGTGTCTGGTTTTGAGATTTCAAATCATGGTGTAAAATGCTTCTCTTTAGCTAATCTTAGATATGATATTAATTCAGTAAAAGCAGTAGCTGGACTCACGTGCTCTCTTAGGTCCCTCATTTAGATCTGATATCAAGTGTTTTGCTTGTTATCTCTGTGTATATTCAATATGTCTGTTCTTTGTGCTGATCTTTGGTTATTAATCCTACTCTTTTTTACATGTATATCTCACCAAATTTGGTGGTCTTATTGGTTATATTTTTCTTATAAATGATTTAGCAAGCTGAAAATGGTTTAATGTAAATGTTTTAATCTTTTATTTTCACTTTGCTTGTCTTGTAGATCCAGGAGTATGCTTTAGAGTGCTGAAAAATAGCAATTGCTATTAACAAGAGTTGGGTTCTCATTTTGCCAGGTATTGCTTTCAGCCTACTTTGCTTATAAAAAAAAAAACCAAGGTCTTCGCGTTTTTAGTCATTGGCTCGGTCAAGGTTCTAAATACTGATTGATTTTGACATGTTGGACCGATCCAGTACCAAGATACATAATGATTTACCAACATGTAATGCACCCTATTGCTGGAAAATATTAAAAAATGGAAAATTATTGTCAAATGGTGTACCAAGCTGTATGGTTTTCTGTGTGCTTGAGCAAAATGGTGAATATCAGTTAGTCAACTGGTATATAAATTATAGGCTTGGTTGGATAGTTCTTTTCCAAGGTCTTGTTTTCAGCCCAATCCAGATCCATGTCAACATAATGGACCTTGAACTGCCTGTCCCAACCTAATCTCCGATGTTCAGTGTTGGATGGAATTAATCCTTAATGCTTTTAGTCTATCTCAATGAACTGGATCAGTGGGGATAAAACCAACTAGTGGTTTGAGTCAATTCAACAAAATTTGCTAGTGTGATCTGCCAATTTGTCCAAACTTTAGTTTCTGATAATATCTTTATAATACTAAAATTGAAAGCAAAATGGATGAAATCATTTAAACTACTGAAATACCCAAAACTTCAAAACAGAAAGAGGGGGATGAGTCTAAATAGGTTGGGTCTGTTTTAGAATAAAAAACAGGTTTTTTTAAACTCGTTTTTGTAGATCTGATCACCCCTCTGATACTTCTGAAACTTTGTACATGTCTATGCTTGGTTGTTAAGAATCTTTTGGTTGCATATGCAGGCTTATAAACTATTGTGCAGAAGTATCTATAAGGGGATAGAATGCTGAAGTTCTTGTGATTCTTCTTTGACTAATTTTGGAACTTGTACCAGAAGTTCTCACAAGTGTTGTGGAATTTGGTAAGCATATGTGACTTGTCAAAGATGCTACTGAATGTGCTTTATTGATATAGAAACTCATTTTTTTCTAATTATAGCTTGATCTTTATGCGATGCTAACTTGATTTTGGACTCTAGATTTACTTGTGACTGATAATAAACTGATTTCTAACTGGATTTACAGCTATAACTTAATGTTGGGCTATAATTTTATTAGCTAGTAGAAAATTATCGTAAAAAAATTGCACTTTTGGTATGAGCTCACCACAGTTTTTGTATATGCTGATTCATAGCATGGGACTTGATAGTTCATTCTTAAATAGTAGTTAGGGAAACTTCTATCTGCATCGGTGACAGAATTATGCTTTCTTGGTCTCAATCATGTTTCGTTTACGATAACATAAAGTTAATGACAGGTATCCCTAGAATCAAATAGTAAGATTATACGTAGGCGTATCCTCATCTGCGTGCTTATGAATGTAAGGTCACGTGCTGCACGTGCAAGAGTAGCTTGTGACAGATAGATTCGCCCACTTTAGTTCTACGTAAGGCTGAGTTGAATACCGAGTCCATTAAATATGATATTCAATTCTTAGAATGCCTAGAAACCATAATTGATTCTGGATTAGTAGAATTGAGAGCTTGATCCTATTCATAGGATGTGAGCTCCAAAAAGGTAGGGAGAGAATGAGAAAAAAATATTTAAACTAGTTTTGCATCATCTGGCACTCAAATGTCCTAATCCCTAAATATTAGGGATTTTCTAAGTATGCCGACTTCTTTACAAGTAGCTTTTCCTCCATGCTCTCTTAAGATCCTGTCCATTGTTGCTAATTACATTTTCTTCGTGAATGTGTAGCAATTACTGTCAGTTACTTTCAGCCATTAATGTTTTCTTTGATCTGCAATGCAAATCTTGACAATAAATTCTTTCTTTTCTCCCTATAAAATCAGGTACTACTTCCTGGCTGCCTGTTGATGAATTACAGAAAGGTTGGTCATTGGTTTGGAGACAGCTCTGATGTGAACCTCTTGGTGTCATCTTTCTTGTTGTAACATCGCCTGTTTATTTCTCTCTTAACCCGATGCCAAAAAAAAAAAAAGACATGTCAAACTCTTCTTCTGTTGTTTACCATTGATTCCTACAAGTGTTGCGTTGCGATGCCTTGTATATTCATCTTTGAACAGTGTATTCTCGCTTCCTGTACTCGTTTGCCGGTTGCAATTCCAATCTTATTTCCTCGAATAACAGATGTGCGTCTCACTTCTTCGCCGGTCTGTCCGCTCTCCAGGATGTCTGGGCCCCACCACAGCCCCAAACGTGTCAAGATCTGGAACGCCCATAAGGAATGTCTGGTGATTCGTGCAATTGATCGGAACGGCGTTTGCATGGGCCCACGGCCCAAAAGCTGCGACTACTGATCCGGCCCAATACGTAACGTGTCCATCTCACGATGATGGTGGTGATGACGTGAGACAAGACATATATGTTCGGAGGTTGACGCAGCGGATCTGCACTGCAAGCGACTCACGAGACGGACCGACGGCCGGCCGCCGGCACTCCCCCCACCACCCTCTTCCACTTCCACGCATATAAGTAATCCAAATCCTTCCCAAACCTCCCCATCCCACCATTTCTTCTTCGTCCGCCGTTGATGCGATCCCTCTCCCCCTTCCTCCTCCTCCTCCGAATCCATAACCGCGTCCCCTTCTCTTCCTTGCCCTCGCCTTCGATCCGCTCCCGATTTCGTCCCTCGAAGCGATATTTATCGGATCTCGGCTTCTCTGAGAAGCTTCCTTCGGTCGCCGCCGCTGATCGGAGGGGTTCGCCTTCGAGATCGACCTCCCTTGCTCGCTGCGCCGCGGATCCTTCGTCCCCCACGGTTGGTGCAGGCATGGAGATGGTGGCGAAGGCGGCGGCGGCCTCTGGAGAAGGCTCCGTGGCCAGGCGGTTCTGGATCGGCTCCTGGAAGGAGGCCCTGTTTGCGTCGTATACCCCCTTCGTGGTGTGCCTCGCCGCGGGGAAGCTGAACATGGACACCTTCCGCAACTACATTGCCCAGGACGTGTACTTCCTCAGGGCGTTCGCTCAAGCGTGAGTAGTACAGCTCTTGGCTCCCTGAGCTTCGATGTCGGTGGTTACTGATTGGGCTTGTGAATTAGGGTTTAGGATTTATAAACTATTTTTGCGACTTCTTGGATCTTGAGCTATTTACGGTTCGGTCCTTGAATAATTCCACGTCCTCAAGGTGTTTGCTCAAGCGTGATCAGTCCTGCTCGGCCAGAAACCTTAACGTTTGGTGGTTCTTGGTTGTCCAGTGGGTTGGGGTTTATGATTCTTTTTAAGCATTCCATTTTACTTGTTCTTGTATTGAATTCTGCTAGGGTCGATACGATTTTGCTAGTTGCAGATAGTTGGATCCTAGCTTTCTTGTTGTTCCTGTGGTGGGATATTTTGAGCTGTCCATCCTTTTCATTCCTGAATGGTGATAAAACATTCTTTGTTTTTGATAAATTTTAGCTATGAGATGGCAGAAGAATTTGCTGATGATGATGAAACCAAGGCTGCAATCACTGAGCTGAGGAAAGCTGTTCTTGATGAGCTTAAAATGCATGATTCAGTCGTCCAAGTAAGGTTTCGATCATTCTCTCTGATCACATCAAATTCTCAGCCCATTCTTTCTCTTTTATTATGTAGGATTTATCTTTGATTGCATATGCAGCTCGTTCACTGGATCTTGGCAACTTCTAACATATATATTTATCAAATTAGGATTTTATATTAGAACACTGTATTGTAATTTGTTCCATTGGGCTTTACAATGGTTTTACTTGTGGATCTTTTACATATTTTATTGGCTATTCTTGATGTAGGACAAGCTACTCAGACACCAAATATGTAAAACAAGTAGTGGGATATTTTTATTATAGGGGAATTGAAAGAGAGAGAGAAAGAGGAAAATAAAGATAATAGTGTAAAAAAGAGATAACTAATAGAGTTGCTCTAGCTCAATAGGAGAAACTCCTAGAGATTAAGGATTTATGTCATCAGAAAAATCAATGTGGCCTCACATTATTTACATATATTATGAGAAAACAGACTCTCCTTCATTTGTTTTTCTCTCTGATCTTCAATTACAATTCTGTCCCTTTTTATAAATCCCAAGTACAAGAAAAAAGGAAAATATAGAATTTTGTAACAATTGCAAATAAATCTAATAAAATAAATCATCAACTCCTTTGATTTGGAATATAATCTTTCCTTTTGATGATATTCTTTATTGATAGCCGTAAACATTTATAATCTTCAATATCAAAATATGAGTTCTCCCTCTTTTCTTGGCTAAATTAAAGGCTTTGATACTAAAACTGATGCTGGATGAGTTTTGATACTATACATGTAGTGGACCTTTTCTATAATATGGGGATGGAAAGAGAGAGAGGAAGAGGAAGATAATAAAAAAAGATAATAGGATAAGGAAGGGATAACTGTCAAACTTGTTGTGGCTCAAGGAGAATTTCCCATGATAAAAGCCTTGCATTTTCGCTTGTTTGATAATTTCGTACGAAAAATAAATTTCTCATACCACTCACAAATTATATGGGAAAGCATACTTTAGTATATCCCATTTCGCTTTGATTTTCCATTATTATTCATGTCCCTTTTTATACACCCCAAATACAAGAAAAAAAAATAAAATACAAAAATAAAGAGTGATTATTATACATCATCAAACAAGTCATCTTTTTTTTTTTCCGTTTCGAAGAAGACAACATTCCATACTTGATTTGGAAAATAATCTTCCCTTTTGATAACATTCTTAATTGATATTCTCTCTTGTAGAATAGAGAACTTTCTTGCAAGGATGAAATCTTCAATTAAAATTAAAACTTTGTTATTTTTCATTTTTTCTGCATTTGCTTTATTTTTCTAATTTAGAAAGTGAAATGGAAATATGAAAAATGTTGTCAAGTGACAACTTATGGCATTTGCAGAATACTATTGAACTAATAAATTTTATTCAAATAAGAAATAATTAAAATGTGTCCATGTTGATTCTGGTTTTTCCTATGAAATTGTTTTGATTTATAAATAATTTTGTGCTTAAACTGCAATAAATAGTTTGATGTTGCACTTTAATGTGTTTTGCTTTTATTTATACTATTCTGATGTTTATTTGGCTCTTCTTGTTTTTCCTAGTATTTCTTTTGAATATGAAAAGGATTTTCTGCTTAAAGTACATGATACTTTTAAATAGTTTTAGATTTTTATTTCTAGGGTTTCTTCTGTGTTAAATTGTTGATATATAGCTTGACTGTTATGTTAGATTCAGCAATTTATACTAAAAGAGATATCATGGTTCCTTTTGGTTGTATGATTGATTTCTTAAATTTTATTAATATCAATTTACTTTGAATTTTATATTGTCCGTTTTATTATTATCATATACTTCAATTTGAGGAATTTGCATCTGATGATCGCACTAGTGTGATCTTCCACTTGTCACTTCTCTACATGCCATTGTCAGGAACTTAGTTCTACCATGAAAAGCATGCTATTAGCATACGTGTGTGCATGCACACGTGTGCACACACATGCACACACATATATATTCCCTAAGGCTCCCTTTTCATTTTTCCCAAAAGACATGACCTATTTTGATTTTTCCCAAATGATACCCCATAATTCGAATAATGCCCAAAATACCTCTCACCAACCCTAATGATACATTTTACGCTAGTTTTTTTCACCAATTTTGAACCATTACAGTGTTTTCATCTGGCTCATTTATAGTGTTTTTTCAATAGTGTTATAGTAATTTTATTGAGATATTGAAAACACTGTAAGCTATTGAAAAATACTGTAAGTGATGTCATATTATGTCTCGTTGGTTGTCATTGCTTGTAGATCATCACAATACCATATTTTTAGGCTTGCAGTTGGTTTGGTTGAAGTTAGGAGTTCATTTGGATCATTTATAGTGTTTTCATATGGCCTCTACATTGTTTTTGTTGTGCTGGTCAAAACACTATAATAGATTAATTTTGTATCCTTATTTGGGTGATGTTGTTCCTATAGCAAATATCTATTTGAATCCTAATATGATATATCAAATAATTTCTAGTATGTTTTGATTCCATTTGGTTCATTTATAGTGGTTTTTAATAATGTTATAGTGTTTTTATTGAAGAATTGAAAACACTGCAAAGCACTAAAGTTATTGAAAAACACTATAACATTATATTGTGTCTCTTTGGTTGTCATTGTTCATAGACCATTACGGTATCAAAATTTTAAATTTGAAGTTGGTTTGGAATCTGGATGAGGTTATGACACTATTTGTATCATTTATAGTGTTTTCAACTGGACTCTCTATTGTTTTTGTTATGGTTGTCAAAACATTGTAACATGTCAGGCTAAAACACTATAACAAGCGGGAGAAATACCGTTGGGGTTGGTAAGGGTTAGAGGGGGAACCTTTGGGTAAAAAATGAAAAAGGGCGACATTTTAAAGAAAACCATCCATATGTGTGTGTATGTGCGTGTTTGTGTTCAATATCTAAAGCTGATGTTGGAGGTTTTGTGCTTTCTTTCAATTATTCATTGGATGCTTTTCAGTGCTTTATGCTCTCTTCTATTTGGTATTTTCTCTTATAAGGATTGTATTTTTGAAAACATAGTTGGATATTATAAAGCAGATTGGGTAATTGACAATGCAATCACGTTTTCATATTTTACACCTGTACCATGCTTTGAGGTCACTAAGATTTACTCGTCTTGATACCTTTTTTTATTTACTGCCTGTCACCCAAAGATGGTATAAGATCTATATAGCTGATCACAAATTATGATCCTATTTTTCTTGTAGCTAAATAGAACTTAAATGGTTGTGCTATTATGATTAGTTTATATTCTCACTCTCTCTTATAGCTGTGAAAAACTGCATTTTTACTGGAATCATACAGGGGTATGTGTAGACCTGTGCATACAAAGTTATCTAAGAGAACCAGTTATGCAGGAATGGGGAATCGACCCCACCAAAGAGATAATTCCCAACCCAGCAACACTAAAGTACACTGAGTTCTTGCTTGCGACTGCTGGTGGGAAAATTGAAGGTGGGAAAGGACATGGGAAAATAGTTACTCCCTTTGAGAAGACAAAAATTGCTGCCTACACAGTTGGTGCTATGACCCCTTGCATGAGGCTTTATGCATTCTTGGGCAAAGAGCTTCAGTTGCATTTGCAATATGAGGGAAATGGTCATCCATACAAGAAGTGGATTGACACTTACTCCTCTGCAGGTTTTGAGGTATCTTGATGTCTAAAAGCAATCGACGGCTGTTTGTCCTGTTCATCTGTAGTTCAATTTATTGAACTAAGTACAGACAAATTCAACTTTGTTTATAGTTAGTTGCCATTTTTTCTCTTTTATGCCATGCAGGCATCTGCCGTTCAAATAGAAGACTTGCTTGACAAACTGAGTGTTTCATTGACTGGCGAGGAGCTTGAAATAATAGAAAAGCTTTGGTGCCATGCTATGAAACTTGAAATTGAATTCTTCAATGCTCAGCCAATTGTCCAACCGGTGGTTGTTCCATTAACAAAACTGCATGATCCGACAAATCATCTGGTTATTTTTTCTGATTTTGACTTGACTTGCACTGTGCTCGACTCCTCTGCCTTACTAGCTGAGATTGCAATCTTAACCGCATCCAAGCCTGGTCAGAGTGGGACTGATACTTTGAGTGTTCAAAGGTCACCTTCAGATGTGAGGAACTCCTGGGATGTTCTTTCTAAGCAGTATACTGAGGAGTATGAGCAATGTATCGAAAGCTTACTTCCACCAGAGCAAGGTAACTTGATCACAAGTTTTACTTCTAACAAGTTCAGTAGTTAAGATGATCAGATAACAGCATGTTTTTTATTTTTTTGTTGGAGATAATATTTAAGCACACTGTATTTGTTAATTCTTACACGCCTTTAATTACTTGTTCATGTGCAGCAAAGATATTTGATAATGAAAGCCTTTACAAAAGCCTTGAGCAGTTCTCCAATTTTGAAAAACAAGCAAATTCTAGGGTCATAGAGTCAGGATTGCTGAAGGGAATGAATTTAGAAGATATCAAGAGAACTGGGGAGTGTTTGACCCTCCAAGATGGCTGTAAAGAATTTTTTCAGAATGTTGTAAAGATAAAACAAAAACTTAATGCCGAGTTCCACATACTGTCATATTGTTGGTGCGCAGACCTTATAAGATCAGCTTTTTCTTCAGGTACTTCCTTTCCTTGATTTTCTCTTGTGATTTGTTTTGTTTTCCACTTGTAGAGGCAAATTGTGGTGGTACACATGAATACGGAAGATGTAGCTAATCGAGTCACGGCCACATACCGGTTAGAAAAAGAAACTCCTTAATTTCCCATACATGTGAGGATATATGTACAAAGTTCCTATTCATCTCATTACATACACTTATTTAGTGGACAACTCTTATTAGCTTATCTATTGCATAACCGAAGCCAACTGAAAATATATTTACTTCACACATTAGCTTTTGTTAGATCTTTCCCTTTTAATTTTTTACATAACTTACAAATGTCTATCTATTTTTTACTGTCTTGCCCTGTTTCTTAAATATTTGTATCAAAATGCTTATCTTCATTCATGGGACGATCATTTATTTGTTATTCTTGTGTTATAAAAATTGTTAATCATTTCTATATTATTGAGCAGGAAAGAGAAAAGTTTTTATATTTTCCCAATTGGAACTTCAAAAAATGTTGTCCATAGATCCTCTGCTGAACTCTTATTTTCACAAGCACTTCCATGTTTTAATAAAGATGTCACAGAGTTAAGAGTTTCATATCCGATAGTTTACCTCATTTGTTGTGAAAATTTTCAAAATAATAATTACTAGTTTTATTGGCATTATTCTGTTCACCTTCATCCCATCCTCAGGTACTTTGACTTTTATATGAAGTTACCAAAATCTCTTCTCTTATTCCCTTACTTCAGCAGGCTTCTATATGTGTATCCTAGGTATCTTTTATCCCTAATCTACTATGAGGAGGATCATGTTATGTAACAGTGTCCAAATGAGATGCTTTCTTTGTTTCCTTTAAAGTTTATTTGTGTTTTCCACTCATCATTTATATTTCTGCAAAGTTTAAAATAATATTTTTGTGCCAATAGTTGCTTGCTTGGAATTTATTACAACATCACTTAGTCACCTGACTTAATGGGAAAGGTATTTATTATATTCCTATAATGCACAATCACATATTTATCTTAAGCTAGAAAGTTTTTCAACTTTTTTTTCTAAATTGGTCAACAAAGAGACAAAAGATTGGAATGATTTGTGTATTAGAGTTTGAGTTCCAAGATGTCATCTGCCTTTCTGATATATCATTAAAAGATTGAGGCAGGTCACCGTTCTCTCAGAAATGGATTATTTTAGCATGTCTCACAGTTTGACTTGTCATTAATTGTGGTTTTTGTTGATAGTATTGAACTTATTATTCTGTACAAGGTTATTAGGCAACACAACATTATTATGGTTATTTTTCTCCATGATGCTCTAGCAAAGCCATCTGAATCTGTGCTCAATTTGTTCAGTTGGTTGTCTAAATGAGTTGGGCATACACTCGAATGAGTTCAACTACGATGGATCTGTTTCAACGGGTGAAATTCTCAGAATGATGGAGTCTCCCTTGGACAAGGTTAAGACATTCAAAAGCATCATAGCCAACCTTGCCAGTGAAGAAAAGCATTTGTCTGTCTACATTGGGGATTCAGTTGGTGATTTGCTTTGCTTGCTGGAAGCAGATGTTGGTATCGTCATAGGATCAAGCTTAAGCTTGAGGAGAGTTGGGGAGCAATTTGGTGTGTCTTTCGTTCCGCTCTACTCTGGTTCGATAAAGAAACAACGGGAAGTTATAGAGGATGCTAATGTCTGGAAGGGAGGGTTGTCTGGTGTTGTCTACACAGCGTCTAGCTGGACAGATATACATGCTTTTCTTTTGGGGGCATAGCTCTCTCTCTCTCTCTCTCTTAGACTGCTTTTCTTCTTTGTTGCTTTTAAGAAATGGTACAAGAACTTGACGAAGTATTTGTAAGTCAATTAATTCGTGGCTAGTTTTGTGAAGCCACAGTCGAGTAGTTTTACATAATTTCCTCCACATTTGCATTGATCCAAAGGGGAGTAGCCATCGGCCTTGCATTGGTTCTCAGGTACTTTGATTTCCGACACATCTTTTCTCTATCCTATATACATATATAAGTAACTAATGAAGGTTTTTGCTATCCATAATTGTAGGACTGGTGACAATTTGGATCAGGTGACAAATAAATAGCCAAGGTTCAGATTTTACATGTATTTGTTTGTAATATTTTGGGCAATAAGAAAAGATGTTACACAGCATTTTGTAGGCCATTTAACTTGATATATGTACCGACCTTTAGCATAAGGTTTGAGCCACAATATTTGGGTTAAATAAGGTTTGAGCCACTGTATTTTGGTTAAAGCCTGCCTCCTTTATGACAATGTGCCAAGCTGCAAAAGTTCTCATTGCATTTTGTAATTACTTATCTTTTGTAAATTCCGTTGACAATGCTATAAAGTTTAGAAAGAAAAGAAACTACATTTTCATGTTTTTTTTCTCACTGGTGAAAGATGTTTATCCTTTGCAATTGTTTTTGCGCTTCTCCGAGTGTTATTCCGCGCACACTTTTTTTTTTTGTTTTTCTTGTTTTTTTTAATCTTTATGTTTCTGCACCGTCACAATGTCCGAGTTTCTAATGGTTCGCAGTCAATTGTAATTTTCTATTTGTGTCGTATGATTGGCTTGATGCAAATTCATTTCGCTATATGTATACTGCAAGCATACCTCAATCGAACTGTCATATCACTTGATTCTCTCGACCCATTATTCATTTACTCGGTCTCTTATTACATATATATATATATATATATATATATATATAAACTTACCTCCTGCAATTAAAATATAGAAGGTTTAAAAAAAAATCAAAACCATGCGAAATGCGGTGACCCGAACTTTCGGTGAAGTTACCACATCCTTTCATCCGAGGAAGACCCCGCAAAAATAATTAAATCCATGCAAAACCATTCGACGTCAGTCTACTTACGCTCAATCGCGGTGAAGACTATGCCACGTGGGAGCTACGAGGACTTCGTACCATTTTGCTGTGCGGTGACAAGACTCTTGCCGGCAACGGGGAAGTACATGATCCACTCGGTGAAGGTACCGCGTGAGTTGGTGGGTCGAAGAGCCGCAAAAAAAATTAAATCCTTCCAAAATCAACTGGTGTTCATCATCTTATGCTTACAACGGTGAGCAGACTCTGGACAATGATGATACCAGGACTCTACGGTAGGTTTACCAACTGCACGTTGAAAATAGTTAAAACAGCGCTTGAAATCATCTAATGCTCAGTAGAGGTGACCAGACTCTGGCCGGCGACGGGGAAGTACATGATCCGCTCGGTGAAGTTATCGCGTGCTTTGGTGGGACAAAGAGGCTCCAAAAAAAATTAAATCCTTCCAAAATCAACTGGTGTTCATCATCTTATGCTCACTAGCGGTGGGCAGACTCTGGACACGGCGATGATACCAAGACTCGACGGTATGCTTACCAACTGCCCGTTCAAAATAGTTAAAACAGCGCTTGAAATCATCTAATTTCCAACGACTTAATTGCCTCACTTTGAGATTAGCAGATATCCATCCTCATGTTAAGAACAGAATCCCCCAGCAAGCTTCATTTTCTTTCTTTTTTTGTTCATTTTAATTTCTCCTATAATTGTTACAAAGTGTAATTTTGTGTAAAGGCTTTGTATCATTTCTAGTTGTGAAGAGCTGAACTGTGTTTCGCAGTTAAAAGTTCATTTGATAAACTTCATGCTTTCTACATGTACAGGTTTTCTCTTTCTTGGATTGTTTACATGCTGGTGAGATCTCACAAGGCCATGATGAAAAATAAAGTTGTTCTTGCATCACATAAGACTAATTAGAGGAAAAATAATCAGCCTTCTAAAATGAAGGTTGCATGAATCTGTGCTTCTCAACTGAATCAGTCAATGAGTGATGTTCAGTAATGAGTTTCTAAGATTCTGTGCTGACATTTACTTTGAGACCTGAAATGTACAAAGAGAACAACAATGGAAGGGTTTTAGAAGAAGTAAAAAACCTGTGTAAGAAAAAGGAAAACCAAAACTAAGAAAGAAATAGAAGATTGAACCCAAAAAAAATACATAAAAGAAATCAAAGAAATAGACTATATTCCCATCCAAACTATAACACTTGAGGAGCTCAGAGCAATTGTGTAAAGAGTTTCCAAAGATCTAACCACTCCTTTCCCTCTATGGGAACCGGCACTGGCACTGGCACCGGCACCGACCATAACTCTTCCCAACAACTTACCATCTCCTTATCCAGCCTCTCTCCACTAATGCGATCTAGCATCTGAATAACTTGCGAACACCAAACAGACTATAGAAGAAGATTAATTCGGATCTTGAATATATCACATTGAAAGAACAGTTGATCTCTGCATTCATCATATCTTGACAAATTATGTGAACAAGCCGCAGACAAAGTCCTTTGGTTCTATACATGCCTTCTGTCTGATGTCAGTATACAGAACTAGAGATGATGAACTAATGCATGTTTCATCAGTCCACAGAACTCTGTAACCAGCATCTGAATTAAATCCTAACAGTTTACAAAAGACTCTAACTCTATGAGTTTAAGCATAATTCGCAAACTCCAAATCCTGTGAAATTTAATCATCTCTTACGAAAAATTTTCCAAGGCAATAGATCCATCCATTATGCTTAAAAGTTTGAGTCATGCAAGCTGTGATTCCCAAATCAAATCCATTTTCTATCTCCTAATTTAGAACTCACTCCATTGCAGAATGTCTCATCTACACTAAATTCCTTCCCATGATTACAATGGAACAGTCTCTCTTCTGTCCACTAACCAGTTCATCAAACACTAATTTTTCTTCCTTGAGATTCCACACCATAAAAATAAAGTTCATTATTGCTTTGTCCATTCTATTCAAAAACAATATAAGCACCTCAAAAACCACCATGGCACCAAGAAATGAATACATCCAGGTTACCAAATCTAAAAGATTTTAGATGGCTTCTTAGCTATAAAGGCAGACTTATGAATTTTATAGGTAAAACACCTTACATCCTTAATTTGTTTACATTAACCTGGCTTTCATCAGAACCACCCACAGCCCACCATAATCAAGCTCTGCTTATTGAAGTTAATATTCTACACCAATTTCACATGTATTCCGCGAAGAAAATCGCATAGCTAATTGATTGGCCACCCATGCTAGAGAGGAAATAAACTCTGTAGTCTTTGGAGGAGGTTTTATCCTTCAGATTTGAATCTTTTAATTCGCTCTGAGGTGAATAAGATTGTTTCATATCGATTTCACTAATAAAGTTTTTTAATTTTTCTTTGGAAAAAAAAAAGATTTTTTATTCCCCAGTAAACATCAACATCACTAGATGATCAAGCCTCAGTAAGACCTTCTTTCCTCCAGTGAAAAGATCAGGAGCCAGTCAATAAATTTTCCCATCTTTCGCATCTTTATTCAGCATCCTACAGATTTATATCAGTGGTTAAGATGAATAAATGGGGGCAAACATGAAACCCTGCCTTAGCCGACTCCTGCAATTAATCCATCCTCCCCACTCTCCATCCAACACCACAGATCACTTTCATTTAACCATGATTTGTCTCAGATTCTACATCTAATCCAAGGAAGTCCAAAGCTTAAAGATTATACCTTTAATCTGCATTCAAAGCAAAGCAGGAGCAGGCTTAATGTCGCGTATTACTCGTTACAATGTGTGTGGTAGTACATCTCTTGGCATCGTAAGGGCGACAAGTTTTGCTGTTGGCAGTACCGATCGACGATTGCCACAAAGATCGAGCCGCTGCGCACCGGACCATCATCAATACGAAACATTAAGAACGAGATAATAAAATCATGGGCAATAAATGGATAGTAAATCTCGTTAGGTACTACAACCTGATGTCGAGCAGGCATAATCAATCGCAGAGACAGATATCGAATCAAGAGGAAACGGAGAACGACATACGTAGCAGCATACCTGATCTGGCGATGGGCTTACGGTTCATCTGTGTCAGGAGGAAGAAAAGAAGGAAGAAGCGAACGAGAATGCACTTCCGGTCACCTCCTGTGAGAATAAGATTACAAGGGTCGGCTGTTGCGGCAGCCTTTTAATCTTTTGGAGTCACTTTGTTGAACTAGCATCAAGCGGGTAAGTCCACCGTCCGTGACCATAACATGAGGGCGAGTCCTCGTACCGCCGGTGAATGCAAGATTACGTGTAGTTCACATTTTGGTGGTGACGCTTTTACATTTTTCCCTGGAGCACTTCATCGACCAACAGCATGCGGTAAGGTGACCGAGGAGTTTCCATACCTCTCTTAACGGTGTTAGTTTGTGCACCGTGGGTTAAACTAAGACTTATCATCATTGACGCTTCAGTAAGGATATAATGTCTGAAGGTGCAATTAAGGAAACGATAAGTCGATCACAAATATCGTAACTATCCAACATTCTTTATTACGAGAATAAATTGTGTCTAATAATGATATCATAATGTCCCAACAATTTATGATCGACTAAGTGGGTTATTTATCGATATTATATGTTTAAAAAATTATTTTTTTATATATTTCTCATTCTATTTTCTATCAAAGGTTAATTGTTTTCCCATTGTTCATAAATAAAAATATTTTTTCTATCCTCCTTATAATTTAGAATATATGTAATTTATCACAAGAATTATGAATCATTCATGGCTTTAATAGTTGACCAAATGTGAATCACATGTAGATATTATTTCTTAAAAACAAGAAACAAAAAAAAAAAAATAAATGCATCATACAAGTGTCCAAATTTAAAGAATATATATATATATATATATATATATATATATATATATATATATATATATATATATATATATATATATATATATATATATATATATATATATATATATATATATCCAGCGCATGATAGCAACCAAAACTAATTTGTATGCCTTTAGCGTCCCCTTCTCTCGCTGCACACCGCGGTTGGGAGTGAAGCCTGTGAGACCGCGTACGAGCAAACACCTGCGGACGCAGAAGCTTAGCCGCGGCGAGGGGGGGCGATCACGCCGGCTCAAGCGGTGGACGGAGGCCTCCGGCGGTCGCGGAGTGGAGTGTGGTTGGTCCTGGGACTCTGAGACCATTCGCAGTGCCCCAGCTTTGTACCCGATCTTTACCCTCGTCGTTCGACCTGGATTCCTTTGTACTGCTCCGTCCTCGCTTTTGTTTTGCTTTCCCCTACATTTCGGACCCCGATCTCGATTCTGAAGCTGGGTGGATCGCGGTCCGTGGGGGAATGCAGCTTTCCGCGGCGGATTTTGGCGTTGGATTTTGTTTCCTGGGCTAAAAAGTTGAGCCTTTTGTGCGATCTTCTCGTGTCTTTTTGTGTTGCCACTGTTCCTCAATAGTTCGGTTGGTTGATTGATGTGCCTCGTAGAACGAGTTTTATGTATGATGATTCTTTTGCTCACTTTTTGGGAAAAGATGTGATTTTTCGTGGTTCTCCGCTTAATAACCTTGGTTTCTTTTGGTTCGGTGAAGATATTGGAGCTCTGTTAGCATTCGACTCGATTTGGACTCGGCTTCTTCTAGTCACTCTCCTGGTGATCTATTCGCTATTTTTTTCTTCTAATTGTCCAATTTGCTCACAAAAATGCCCTTCTTACTGTCAAATTCCAGCAGCCGTGTGGTGTTCTTTGGTTTTGCGTTCTTTCTCTGTGCTTAAAACCTTGCTATTAGTGCTCTCCTGCTTCCTTTTCGTATCTTTCAACCTTATATCCTGCCTTTTGGTTCACAGTTATGCCTTTTCTCCTACCATTCTTCTTCCTGATTTTGTCAGTTGTCTTTCTTTTCTGGCAAAGTTTTGTGCTTTAGGGCTTTTATTGGAGGCCATTTTCGGAGAACATTATTGGAGGGATCTGGACACAAAGTTGTGGTGCTTATTCTTTCAAGCAAAATTTGATTTTTGTTGTTGTTGTTATCGATGATGATATCTTTGGTTGTAAATGCAGAATCAATGCTTTCTTCTCCTGCATTGCTTAAAATGCCTGCTGCTTTTATCTGGTCTTTCCATTTATTTGGTTCCTGATTCTTGTTTCCTTCTCTTAGCCTGGATAGTGGTCCTGGATCTTGGCTAATTTTATATGTGTTCATCCTTGTCTCTATCTCAGGCACCTCAATGAGCGGTTTTCTACTATGAATGGGAAGAATGATTAACACATTTGACTTGAGTGCCGGCATGGATCGATCCAAACTACTTGCCGAGAGACCACAAAGAGATGGTATTTCTTTTACCTGATCAAAATGAGCTATGAGTTCTTGCATCTTCATCGAGGAAGACAGTTCATATCGCATAATGCTTTGTCGTCATCCGTTTACAATGTTTTTGTGTCTTGCACCATTGGCAATGTTGATCCAGGTCTAGTATAGTTGTTCAATATTTCAGCTGCTATTGATATGGAGTAAGTTCATTTCTTGTGTTCTGCAGTGATCAGAAATTGTTCTCATGTGGTAACCAAGCCAATATATCCTGTTGAAATGGAGATAGAAGGAAAACAAGTAAGAAAATCACTCTTGATTATTAACTGTGAAGCCATCCATTTATATCGACTCAAAACAATTCTTTTACTCTAGTCTAATTTGCATCTATCCACAGATAATAAGTGAACAAAGGATCAGTTCCCCAAACAAGAAATCAGGCGGAACAACAATCAAGATGCTTATGGCACAGGAGATCTATGATGATACAGAGTCTAGACACAACCCACCAAGTGTTGTCGCCAGACTGATGGGCCTCGATTCCACACCATTCCAGCAATCAGTCACGGTGGATGGAAAAATAAGAAACAATGACTATTTATGCAATGGTTTGACAGGAGAATTTCAACATCATCAGCAGCAGGAATGTGAGATTAGGTCTTTCTCCCATGAAAAGGACTGTAGAGATGTATATGAAGTGTGGCAACAACCATCCAAGAATATTTTGGTTAAAGAGCAATCTCCACAGAAGGTAAAATATGATGAGAATTCGTATCAAAGGAGAATGACCCTTGTTCAGAAGAAGTTTATGCAAGCAAAACAGTTGGCCACTGATGGAAAGCTTCTTGACTCTAAGGAGTTCCAGGATGCAGTTGAGGTTCTGAATTCTAACAGAGACTTATTTCTCAAATTTCTGGAAAAACCAAACTCACTATTTAAAAAGCATCTCTTCGAGCACCAGAGCTTCCCTTTACCTTCTCCGACTACTAGTGTAACTGTACTGAAACCTTCCAACACCACGGAGAGGAATGGTAACAAAAGCATGGCAAGACAACTGCTAAGAGATTCCGATGGAAGTGTCAGAAAAGTGAATAAGCATTTTTGGAGCTCTAATTTTTCTGGGCCAAAAGGTCAGAACTTTTCCCAACAAACAAGGATAGTTGTTTTGAAGCCTAGCCCTGGAAAGCCCTATAACACAAAGACCAAGCTTTCAAACAATTCACCAACAATGTCGGGTGGGCAAAATTCTACTGGAGCTCTAGCAACTGATGAATTGGTAAGTTCAAGAGAAATATCCAAGGGGATAACTTGTCGGATGGGAGAAAGCCTGAATAACAACATAAGGGATGAACCCTTGTTCTCCTCAACACCATCGAATGGATATATCGGGGATGAGAACTCATTCAACAGGTCAGACGGTGAGGACATAGAAGATGAGGTTGGCAGTCTAAGAGACTCCAAGATTGCAAGTCCAGCCACAGTGTATTCTTGTGATTACATCAATAAAATTGGTAGTCCTTTCTCAGCCTTATCCTTCTCTCGAGCATCTCACTCATCTGAATCATCTGTTTTTACAGAAGCTAAGAAACGGCTTTCAGAGAGGTGGGCTTTGGTGGCATCAAGTGTGAATAGTCAAGAACAGACACAATTAAGAAGAACCTCAAGCACCTTAAGCGAGGTGCTTGCCATTCCTGAGATAAACGGAGAAGGAAGCCAAGAGGACCTTGCTCATTCTAGCAGCAAGCTGTCCAGTGGAGAAGATGACCTGAAAGAAGTAACATTCTCATCCACATTTGAGACAACATATGAAGATGCTAGGGAGACTTCCCATAGGAACTTAACTAGATCAATGTCTGTCCCAACTTCACCTTCAGCTTGTGAAATTGCAGAGTTCAATGGGAAAATCTCTAGTTCCTTGATCGGCAAACTCATTGTTCAGCCAGAGGTTCCCAAGTCAAATAAAAAGAAGTTTTCTTTCAAGAATAAGGTCTCAAAACTTCTCTTCTCTAAAAGCAAGAAATCAAACGGACAGAAGCCGCTTAAATCTCCCTCAGTTGGTGATGACCGAGGACAATGCAGTTGTTCCAATGGTAGTGATGCAAGTAATGATTATTTATTACCATCTGTTAATGATACTCTTTCAGCACGGATTAAGCTAGTTACCACTGATAGAATGAGCCATGGATCAACTGAAGAGACACCATTTCGTAAGGTGATACATTCCGCTCCTGCATTTCTTTCCTATTCTTTTGTTTATTCTTCTCAAGTTTGCTTAGTAAACCTATACATGTTCCTGTTAACTTACAGAAGATTAATAATTAAATTATGGTGCATATGTTATGCATTCTGTTATCTCTCTTTCTGACTCTAGATTTAATTATAATGGTTACAAGCTGGGAATGCATCAACACATTTATATTATGCTTCTCCTTGGACATGTAGCTGCATTGTCAGATCCTTCTCTGCTACTCTTAAAATCATGGTGTAAAAAATCTGCAGGGTGTTCTTTCTCTTGGGATGCCTGGAACATTTGGGAACTTTGTTCAGAGCCAGGACCAGTCCTGCCAAATTTCATTTTCAGAAACACCATTAGTGGATCATGTTAATAATGGTTTGTCGCAGTCCTCTGGAAGTATCATTGCTGAATGTCCGCGTAAGTATCATGTACCAAATTCTACTGATACATTTGAGTTCCCTAACAAAACTATCATGTTTTTTTGCCTTGCCCTTCAGAAGCACTGTCACGGTCTCCGCCGATCGGGTCGGTTGCTCGTTCGTTGTCATGGAGTAGCTCCTACTTGGACATAACATCTGCAACAACCTTAAAGCCATCTGTGAAATTCTCCAAGGCGGACGAAGAACATGAGCAATTTGTTTTCGTTAACAAGCTGATATCATCTGTTGGCATGGACGACAACAAGAGCATGATTTTTGGCGGATGGCATTCGCTCGACAGTCCTCTTAATCCATCTCTACTGTACGAGTCTTTGCAGATAGAAGACGAGGAAGATAAGTGCAGGGAGAGGCAATCGCACTGGAGGCTTCTTTTCGACTTTGTAAATGCAGCATTGTTAGACATCAGCCAATCTATATTATTAACTGCGTGTCCATGGAAAACAGCATGTCATGGGCCTCGGAGAGACGATACGGCTGGCACTTCAGTGGCTGAGGTCTGGTCACTTGTGAGGAACACATTGTCAGGTGACACCAAATCCGGCAATGGTGGCATCGAGGTGGATAGGTTGGTGAAGGAAGAGGTCGGGGGAAGGCAGTGGACGGAATCTAGGTGGTTGGAAGGGTATGAATTGAGTAAGGAGATTAGTGAGAAGGTGTTGGAGGAGTTGGTGGAGGAGGCAGTGTCTGGATTATCTTGTCACTAACCAAGTCAAGGCATTTTTTTGTTGTCCTTGTCTTATTTCCAGGTAGGGTTGTCATTGTCGGTACTATTGTCATTGTTGGTACTATGATGCCTCCTTACGGTGTAATATTGTCACCAAGTTGTAATGTGTGTCTATTATTTGACGGTATGTTAATATATTGTGGAAGGGAAGATATGTACTCTCTCTCTTAAATTGTTCAACGTGATGATTCGATGAATCAGACAACAAACTGAACATTTCAACAAAGTTGAGTTGAAAGTAGTTAGTTAGTTGGATTACGATTTCGATTTCGATTGGAACCAGAGTCAAGATTAGTTAGTTGGTTGCTTGCTCGTGATTAAAAATACTAGCTAAATTCAAATAGTATTTATTCAGGGGAGTACTGGCATTTACAGATGAGGATAAAGAAAGATGGGGATTCCCACGGGATGGTAGTCATTTATAGTTTTGATTATGTTTGGTGCATTGGCATGTGAGGAATATAATGCAGCGTAATGGTGCTCCAGCGCGCAGGGTAGCTTGGCATTCTGCAAGCTTTTAAACAGGGTCTGGGCCAACTTGGCTGACTGCCATTTCTAAGAAGCAATCAAGGCCAATGACTTAGACACCGAAGAGGTTGGTGACATCTGCCACGGAATGCCCCCGACTTGCGAGCAGGCAAAGCGTAACAACTACAGATGGTCCCTCCGGAGCGCTCGCTAAGGTGCCGTTCCATCGAGCAGAGAGACAGGCACAGCCAAGCATGTAATGCTGCTCCAGATGTTAGCTTCGAGACCAAACCTTGAATTGCCGGATGATGGAAGCATCATCACCAGACGGACACACGTACACTGTGACGCCCCCCAGTTAAGCATACCATGATGAAATATAGTTAAAGAGTCGGCAAGATATTGAAGAGCATGTTACCTACAGGCTACTTGCTATGATGCCCCCAGATCCACAATATATGGGTTTCAAGGACTACAATCATACCTGCTCACAGATTGGGAATCATAAGTCCTTGCTCAGGATGAATCACCATTTCTGGTTGACACTCTTTGCCAAAATGAAACTTGTATGAACAAAGATATTAAACTTTGGGTTCGAGTGGAATAGCTCACCAGGCATTAGTTTTTGGACATGAACAACCGCACAAAGCCCGGAATCATTGTTTGAATCTCCTGCAAGGCAAAAAGCTAATACAAGTCAAAAGCTAAGCCTCAAGCTGTACAGCTTCAAAGATGTTATACATGTTAAAATATGAAAGCTCCAATTTTTAACACACTATTCCATCAACACAGTACCTTTTCCGTGGTAGCCACATTGTCATGCGGAAAGCCAGTATAACACCATTCACGAAAATGGGGAGAAATGGAAAGCCATACATGACAACTTGGCATCAAATAAAAAGTGCCCAGACTCACTTTGCATCAAATAATGATTGCCTAAACATACATCCTTGTTTAATCGAGGTTTTTCATGCTTTAGCAGATGACTTGGAAGCCAGTTCAGAGATATTCTGTTTACGAACAGAGTGGAATAGTAGATCTTTTCATCATAAAAATAATAACCACACTATGTATTAGAAAATTTACATGTTAAAAGGAAAAGAAAAACAAAAAAGAAAGATGGATACACTCTGAACTGACTGACGATGTGTTGTAAGAGTCAACGTGAGACAGTGAGTGGATCTTGACATTCCTTTTTATATACAGAGAAGCTTTAGAAAATTTCTATTGTGAGGTTCATATGCATTAATAACTACAAAAATGTTTCTCGGATTAGCCGAGCTAATACACGTGAAGTCAACCGGCTCAGCACTTCAGGTAGGACTCTTGCTGAGATGCTTGGTAACACAGGAAGAAGTTCTTGGATGACATTAGAAAACTCAACACCCTGCAAAAACAAAATGAAGATAGTATTTAGTGGAAGAAAATTATGGAACAAATTATGATAATCTCACTACTGAAGCAGCATACAATAAAATTGCATACAGACAATGTCTGAGAATTGTCAACAATATCACCACATGACAACATGATGAATGTAGTCGTGCAAAAGGTAATTTCCCAATTTGGCCAGGCATAGTAGGATATCAGGTATTTGTTCAACAGAAAATAGTAGTGAATGCAGCAAAACAATGTAAGAGCATGTTTTTTTGTATCACTCATGTAATCAAACATTGAGATATACTAATAAATTGCTTAAATTTAGGATAAAAGCAGGTGGTTTCAAATTTTTTATATATGTTGATACCTGATGTGATGATGCTTTAGAAGTTTCAGAAGTTAGAAACTTTGCAACTTTTTCAACATTGTTTAGTATGACTCTGTCCTCCTCTGTGATGGTGGGCAGCAAAACCGCAGGCCTCAGGGGAGCCATACTAAAAACTGGAGCTGCAGTCCCAATTCCCATAACTGCAGCAATTTGGACCAACTGCTCTCGCGAAACTGCATCAATCGCTTTAACGACCTGCATTGATCAATAACCCACGCTTCAGCACAAAGCTTCAATCAGTTTGTTGAATTTCTTACTATCAAAGTATCAAGGGTCATAAATATTCACTACAAGCATTCACAGGTTAAAAGTAATTGCTCAAACACAAAAACCAATAGTAGTGAACTACCAAAATGCAAAAAGAACCCAGTATATTGTATCAAAATATTAAGGATCTTAATATACTGTCATCAAATGTCAACATGTACCTCTAGAAATATCTGAATGACTTGGTTATCTAAATTGCGCATTTGTGTAATTATATATATATATATATATATATATATATATATATATATATAAAGTGAAGCCTTTTTGACATAGGGGAGCAATTTAATATGCTCCACAAAACCTAACTTCCTTAGATGGCCCTAGGAATTACCAGTAAAGAATGTTGCTGTCCCAAATCTTACATTGGTATAGTGACCAGAACTTTACAACAGGATATACCTGAGTCTAAAACATTCTTCTTGTAGCATGTCTTATCAATTAGTTTCAATGCGAGATAAGTTTACCTCATCTAGAATAAATTCTCTGAAGAAGTTTCCTTTTTCAGAAAGCAAAAACGTGAGGGCTGCCCTAGTCTTGACAGGCTGTGCTGGCTGAGGTACTAATGCTGGAAATACTGGGACCAGAAGACCTGGTTGACTCTGCAAAGAACCAAGATCAGCCATATTTCCATTCAGATTTTCACCACCTCCACTTTTTGCAGCAGTGATGAAATTCTCGAAAGCTTGCATGACATCAATGAATCTTTCTGCATCAAACACTCCGCGTTTACCATATATCATATACCGCAATGCCTCCTTCAACCTGGGGGATTCATCTGTTAAAAGTCTCTGTTTTTCAAAAAGAAAAAACAAATTAGCTAAAGCTGCACCCATGAATTAGAAATTGAATGAGAAGAAGAAACACAAAAAATGTGGTAGCATGATATATGAACCACCAAGAACGTCTTGTTTGTATGTGTTAGTGTTATATATGACTATCACAACATGTTATCTCTTGAAAATGACACCATCAAAAGGTGGTTCTCCCATGCATAAAGTAGGTGATACAGTGGGAAGTACACAGTGAGGAGGGATGAAAAGGGGGAGAGGACAGAAAAGGAACTAGGACCACAGCAGTTAGAAAATACATGTCCATATGTACAGTGGAAAGAACAATCCTTAACAAAGCTAAATAAAAGGAAAAGGTTCATGTAACTGACCGCAAATAATTGGACAAACAGAAAAGCACAATCTTTACTGTCATTGTTTAGAGTAATAATGTTATACGAAGTAATATTGCCAAGTGTGACTAACACTGAAGAAGTTAGAAGACAGATACATGTCAACATACAAGTCCCAGAAATACACTGGCATTATGTGACCCAGAACTTGATGTTAAAGCCAAACAAGTATTGACAAAAAATGTAAGTTTTTTAATCTGAATCTACACAGTCTGAAGCCATGCTAGGGAATCTGTTTATTCTATTGCAAACGATAAGTGGCCATAGCTATATCATAAAGGTGAAAGAATTATTCTCTTTTTAGTAAAATATAAAGGATCACAAGTAATAGTCAATATCATCATGTAAGAAGTGGTAAAAAATGGCTGCTTGATATCGTATACCTGAGCGAGATATGGGTATGCTTCGTCTACAATCGCAAAGTCAGGATTTCCAACTAGTGCTATTCCTTCTAATACCCCAATTGCTCTGATTATTAAAGCAAAATATGGTGGTATTCTGAATGGATAATCAAAGGTAATTTGAGCCAAATCAGATGCTAATTCCTGAAAGTTAATATTTTTTGCACCACCTCCTTCTAGTGCCTGATCAAAAACTTTGGCCAGCACTGGCAAGATTGGTTCCAAATTGACACCATCAGGAATGAAATCAAGCTTGACAAAGTCCTTGACAATTTCATTGTAGTCACGATGAATCAGGTGGGCAATTGCTTCAATTATACCATACTTCTGATCATCAGTCAATCTTGTCACGAGGCCTGACACACGAAAGCCACTTAATGCAACAATTTTATTCAAATTTTTTAAAAAAGAAAAAATAGAAGTCCAACAGAGGTTTTTGCAAAAGGAAAACTGCAAAAAGAATGTTAGAACAAAAAATACCAAGACAACTAAAGAACATAATCTAGACATTCTGCACATTACCGATCGAAGGAGAGGCATAAATAAATTATAAATGCAAACTACAAATATTAATGCAAATATTGGTTGATTATTTCATTAATTCTTTAAATCTAAGCCCCATAACTTTATATCTATAAAGTTAGTGATTATGTTTCTTGGTACCTTCGTATATTCATGCATCCTTCATCCCACAGGTCTTAGGATACATGAAACATAATACACATGGTCAGCATGTTCTATGTAACATATGCTCAATGGTCCAAACATGCGACTAAGTAAACTCTTACAGGATTAACTGGTTCTTCAGTTGTATCCTTCAGCACATGAGCCTCCCTCTTGGTCAGTCATAATCAAACTTGGAGGTGAAGGAACTTTGGGCCTTAGCATTCCAGGAAGCATATAAGATTAGTTTTATAACTGTTGCAGTGGTTGGCTGATTGAAAACTATCCTAATACTTAAGAGATTACTGCAGAACGTCTTTCAAAGTGTGCCCCCCATGCGAATCCATGCACAAATATTGAGCTAACAGAAATTTAGCAATGACACACCTCAAATTCAGCATGAAAAGATCTTTTTGTGTTTTTTTTAAAGTAATGTGCTTCTTCTCTGATCTCTTGATTATGACAAGTCCTGCAATTGGAAAACCATACTTCTAGAACACATGCAAACTCATGGTATGCCAAATCACGACTCAAGATAAGTCGAGATTGGCAATTTTCTGACTCAAGATATTGTGTTGCCTAATCCTTTCTAATCATAAGGACAATCCCAAATGATATTGACCTTTATCTTCCAATTCATGCCAATTATGTATGTTTCTACATGGTCTTAAAAATGGACTTGCATATCGCCAGATATAGTATGAAATGGGTTGTACATACCAGCTAACATGCTGATCGGTATGCGGACCAACCTGTTTTGATGGAATGCAATTAAGGGTAGACGTACCAATCGATACGCCTCGGCCCATAAGGTTGGAAGTCAACCATTACTAATCAATACAGATAGGTAACGATCGGATTTCAATCGTCCAATTCTCCTTTCCCATCAAGCTAGATTGAAACAATCAAATTGCCCATTGGGCCCTGTTAAGGCCCTTTTAAACTCTCCTCCCTCCCCCTCTTTCACTCACTCTCACTTGTTTAATTTTCCTAATCCGCAATCAGTGGAAATCAACCTCTTGAGATCCGAACTTGGGATCCGGTGAAATTTCTCTCCAATTGAAAGTATTTATCTTACTTCGACAAAAGCATGTTCAACAAAGTTATTCCTTTATGGATTCAAAAAGATAAATTCAATTTTTCATCCTTATAACTAGAATTTCTATTCATTTATGGCTTAGATACGTTTATTTGTATTTAAATATAATTCACATATCAAGAAATTAGGAGAAAAATAGTCTACTGATCTCATCAATACACCAATACCGTCTGATACGTATTGGTCCGACACATACACCAATACCGTTTGATACGTACTGGTCTAACAGGCAACAAAACACCCAATCGGCAAGAAAGGGGAGTTCCCTGGTCTTAATCCCGTATCCTCCACTTATTGAAAATCACTCCCTCCAATTTTGCTTCTTCAGAAGCCCTCAACTTATCCTTGCTTCAATTGTCAAATTACAAGCAATACATGTTAACAACTACATTAAGATGTGTTGCTTCAACATTTATATTTATCGATCACATGAGCATATTGTCTAACGCTTCTACTACAATTATTACAACTACCCTCATAAGAAGCCATGCTACAATGTTGAAGTATCACTTATGCATATTACCTTACCACTTTCAGAACAAATCATGTTGCATATTGACTTTGTAGTGCTCTTTGGCTTAGATGATTTTTGTCATGGAAATTCTTTATTTTATTATTCTCTATTCTCATGATTCTTTATTTTACATCTCCTTGAAATTATCTTAGCTAATATATTAATCAGATGGTTCAATTCAGCAAATACAGTTGAAGTGTGGTATACCGAATACCTCAAATTATTAAATAGATAATCATTGTTTTAGTTCCTGACATTCTAAAAGGATAATATCTCAACTAGTTTTTCCAAGATTGGCCTCTCATAACTACAAACCCAACAAATCACTTTGACTTTTCTCTCTTTGTCCTCTTAATATATGAAGAGAGATGATCACTATGATAACAACTACAACCAGAATACTCAGAGTCACACAACACATTTTCCTATTATGTATTTTTAGTATATTTTTGCTTATAACATCTGCTTGTGAATATATTTCGCTGAATCAGTAATATACACTAACGACACTAAGTACGTAAGCAACACATAAGAGATTATTCATATATCCCTCAAACTCTGCTACTTTATGCATCATACAGACAAATTGTGGAACTCAATGAAAGTTGAAGATGTTTCTGACTGAGGTTCAAATGATAGCAGCTGAGTACAATGCCATTAATTATGTAGAATCATCCATTCAGAAAGGGAATATTACCAAAGTCAAGTATAGCCAACTTCCCATCTGGTGTACGAATCATATTTCCAGGATGAGGATCAGCATGAAAGAAGCCAGTATCAAGTAGCTGCAAAAATTGAAAACCATGAGATGAAAAATGCATAATTCAACAAAAAAGAATATAAGAATTCATATTTTACAGTGGAAGGAAACTGCAACGACACTCAAGTTTCAAGGCCTTTCTTGCTTCAACAATCATGCCGAATGTAGAAGATGTATCAAAGACACCAAGTTATTTCAAGTATCAAATCATGTTATTTTTAACATTGCATAAGAATTCAGCTGATATGATTTTTATATTCTTCCTATAGCACAGAGTCATAGACCAAGTTTTTTTCTTGATAAAGAAAGCATTTTTAGTTACTCGGACATTCTTCAACTGCACATTACATATAACAAGATGAATGAAAAGATTAGAAACTTGATAGAAAAATTATACATCATTTTATAAAATTTCAGTGACTTGCATGAATTTTACCAATGTACAAAAACAACCAACAGCCAGTAATTTAAAAACAAGAAATAAAAATAACTGAGTATCTCCTCACATATTTTCTTGTCCATGCCGATTGGTATGTTGGTGTATCATGTGTCAATATGCTAGTATACACCAGATCTATGCCAGTCTGACCAATGATTAAATCAGCCAGAGTAACGAGATTTCGAA